>NW_027001515.1:137500-198557 GCF_036934945.1 Oncorhynchus masou masou
TCCGTTGCTGCCTCCGATGGTCACAGCCACGTTGTTTCCCATAACCTGGGCTGCTACCATGGTCATGGCCTCACACTGGGTGGGGTTAACTTTCCCTGGAAGATATACATACACACAGTTAAAACCCTGTGGGTCAAACCCATATTAGTTAAAACCCTGTGGGTCAAACCCATATTAGTTAAAACACATATTAGTTAGAACCCTGTGGGTCAACCCATATTAGTTAAAACACATATTAGTTAAAACCCTGTGGGTCAACCCATATTAGTTAAAACACATATTAGTTAAAATACATATTGGTTAAAACACATATTGGTTAAAACCCTGTGAGTCAAACCCATATTAGTTAAAACCCTGTGGGTCAACCCATATTAGTTAAAACACATATTAGTTAAAATACATATTGGTTAAAACACATATATTGGTTAAAACCCCGTGGGTCAAAACCATATTAGTTAAAACCCTGTGGGTCAAACCCATATTAGTTAAAACACATATTAGTTAAAATACATATTGGTTAAAACACATATATTGGTTAAAACCCCGTGGGTCAAACCCATATTAGTTAAAACTCCATGGTTAAACTCATAGTGGTTAAAACTCATAGTGGTTAAAATTCATAGTGGTTAAAACTCATAGTGGTTAAAACTCATAGTGGTTAAAACTCATAGTGGTTAAAACTCATAGTGGTTAAAACTCAGTGGTTAAAACTCAGTGGTTAAAACTCAGTGGTTAAAACTCAGTGGTTAAAACTCAGTGGTTAAAACTCATAGTGGTTAAAACTCATAGTGGTTAAGACCCCATGGTTAAACTCATAGTGGTTAAACTCATAGTGGTTAAGATCCCAAGGTTAAACTCATAGTGGTTAAAACCCCATGGTTAAACTCATAGTGGTTAAGACCCCATGGTTAAAACTCATAATGGTTAAGACCCCATGGTTAAAACTCATAGTGGTTAAGACCCCATGGTTAAACTCATAGTGGTTAAGACCCCATGGTTAAACTCATAGTAGTTAAGACCCCATGGTTAAACTCATAGTGGTTAAGACCCCATGGTTAAACTCATAGTAGTTAAGACCCCATGGTTAAACTCATAGTGGTTAAACTCATAGTGGTTAAAACTCATAGTGGTTAAGACCCCATGGTTAAACTCATAGTGGTTAAGACCCCATGGTTAAAACTCATAGTGGTTAAGACCCCATGGTTAAACTCATAGTGGTTAAGACCCCATGGTTAAACTCATAGTGGTTAAGACCCTATGGTTAAAACTCATTGTGGTTAAGACCCCATGGTTAAACTCATAGTGGTTAAACTCATAGTGGTTAAGACCCCATGGTTAAACTCATAGTGGTTAAACTCATAGTGGTTAAGACCCCATGGTTAAACTCATAGTGGTTAAGACCCCATGGTTAAACTCATAGTGGTTAAACTCATAGTGGTTAAGACCCCATGGTTAAACTCATAGTGGTTAAGACCCCATGGTTAAACTCATAGTGGTTAAGACCCCATGGTTAAAACTCATAGTGGTTAAGACCCCATGGTTAAACTTATAGTGGTTAAGACCCCATGGTTAAACTCATAGTGGTTAAGACCCCATGGTTAAAACTCATTGTGGTTAAGACCCCATGGTTAAACTCATAGTGGTTAAACTCATAGTGGTTAAGACCCCATGGTTAAACTCATAGTGGTTAAGACTCCATGGTTAAACTCATAGTGGTTAAACTCATAGTGGTTAAGACCCCATGGTTAAACTCATAGTGGTTAAACTCATAGTGGTTAAGACCCCATGGTTAAACTCATAGTGGTTAAGACTCATAGTGGTTAAAACCCCATGGTTAAACTCATAGTGGTTAAAACTCCATGGTTAAACTCATAGTGGTTAAGACCCCATGGTTAAACTCATAGTGGTTAAGACCCCATGGTTAAACTCATAGTGGTTAAGACCCCATGGTTAAACTCATAGTGGTTAAGACCCCATGGTTAAACTCATAGTGGTTAAACTCATAGTGGTTAAGACCCCATGGTTAAACTCATAGTGGTTAAGACCCCATGGTTAAACTCATAGTGGTTAAAACTCCATGGTTAAACTCATAGTGGTTAAGACCCCATGGTTAAACTCATAGTGGTTAAGACCCCATGGTTAAACTCATAGTGGTTAAAACTCCATGGTTAAACTCATAGTGGTTAAGACCCCATGGTTAAACTCATAGTGGTTAAACTCATAGTGGTTAAGACCCCATGGTTAAACTCATAGTGGTTAAGACCCCATGGTTAAACTCATAGTGGTTAAGACCCCATGGTTAAAACTCATTGTGGTTAAGACCCCATGGTTAAACTCATAGTGGTTAAACTCATAGTGGTTAAGACCCCATGGTTAAACTCATAGTGGTTAAACTCATAGTGGTTAAGACCCCATGGTTAAACTCATAGTGGTTAAACTCATAGTGGTTAAGACCCCATGGTTAAACTCATAGTGGTTAAACTCATAGTGGTTAAGACCCCATGGTTAAACTCATAGTGGTTAAGACTCATAGTGGTTAAAACCCCATGGTTAAACTCATAGTGGTTAAAACTCCATGGTTAAACTCATAGTAGTTAAGACCCCATGGTTAAACTCATAGTGGTTAAGACCCCATGGTTAAACTCATAGTGGTTAAGACCCCATGGTTAAACTCATAGTGGTTAAACTCATAGTGGTTAAGACCCCATGGTTAAACTCATAGTGGTTAAGACCCCATGGTTAAACTCATAGTGGTTAAAACTCATAGTGGTTAAGACCCCATGGTTAAACTCATAGTGGTTAAGACCCCATGGTTAAACTCATAGTGGATAAGACCCCATGGTTAAACTCATAGTGGTTAAAACTCCATGGTTAAACTCATAGTGGTTAAGACCCCATGGTTAAACTCATAGTGGTTAAACTCATAGTGGTTAAGACCCCATGGTTAAACTCATAGTGGTTAAGACCCCATGGTTAAACTCATAGTGGTTAAAACTCCATGGTTAAACTCATAGTGGTTAAGACCCCATGGTTAAACTCAAAGTGGTTAAGACCCCATGGTTAAACTCATAGTGGTTAAAACTCCATGGTTAAACTCATAGTGGTTAAGACCCCATGGTTAAACTCATAGTGGTTAAGACCCCATGGTTAAACTCATAGTGGTTAAACTCATAGTGGTTAAGACCCCATGGTTAAACTCATAGTGGTTAAAACTCCATGGTTAAACTCATAGTGGTTAAGACCCCATGGTTAAACTCATAGTGGTTAAGACCCCATGGTTAAACTCATAGTGGTTAAACTCATAGTGGTTAAGACCCCATGGTTAAACTCATAGTGGTTAAAACTCCATGGTTAAACTCATAGTGGTTAAGACCCCATGGTTAAACTCATAGTGGTTAAGACCCCATGGTTAAAACTCATAGTGGTTAAGACCCCATGGTTAAAACTCATAGTGGTTAAGACCCCATGGTTAAAACTCATAGTGGTTAAGACCCCATGGTTAAACTCATAGTGGTTAAGACCCCATGGTTAAACTCATAGTGGTTAAGACCCCATGGTTAAACTCATAGTGGTTAAGACCCCATGGTTAAAACTCATAGTGGTTAAGACCCCATGGTTAAACTCATAGTGGTTAAGACCCCATGGTTAAACTCATAGTGGTTAAGACCCCATGGTTAAACTCATAGTGGTTAAGACCCCATGGTTAAACTCATAGTGGTTAAGACCCCATGGTTAAACTCATAGTAGTTAAGACCCCATGGTTAAACTCATAGTGGTTAAGACCCCATGGTTAAACTCATAGTGGTTAAGACCCCATGGTTAAACTCATAGTGGTTAAGACCCCATGGTTAAACTCATAGTGGTTAAGACCCCATGGTTAAACTCATAGTGGTTAAGACCCCATGGTTAAACTCATAGTGGTTAAGACCCCATGGTTAAACTCATAGTGGTTAAGACCCCATGGTTAAACTCATAGTGGTTAAGACCCCATGGTTAAACTCATAGTGGTTAAGACCCCATGGTTAAACTCATAGTGGTTAAGACCCCATGGTTAAACTCATAGTGGTTAAGACCCCATGGTTATACTCATAGTGGTTAAGACCCCATGGTTATACTCATAGTGGTTAAGACCCCATGGTTAAACTCATAGTGGTTAAAACTCCATGGTTAAACTCAGTGGTTAAGACCCCATGGTTAAACTCATAGTGGTTAAGACCCCATGGTTAAACTCATAGTGGTTAAGACCCCATGGTTAAACTCATAGTGGTTAAGACCCCATGGTTATACTCATAGTGGTTAAAACTCCATGGTTAAACTCATAGTGGTTAAGACCCCATGGTTAAACTCATAGTGGTTAAGACCCCATGGTTAAACTCATAGTGGTTAAGACTCATAGTGGTTAAAACCCCATGGTTAAACTCATAGTGGTTAAAACTCCATGGTTAAACTCATAGTAGTTAAGACCCCATGGTTAAACTCATAGTGGTTAAGACCCCATGGTTAAACTCATAGTGGTTAAGACCCCATGGTTAAACTCATAGTGGTTAAACTCATAGTGGTTAAGACCCCATGGTTAAACTCATAGTGGTTAAGACCCCATGGTTAAACTCATAGTGGTTAAAACTCATAGTGGTTAAGACCCCATGGTTAAACTCATAGTGGTTAAGACCCCATGGTTAAACTCATAGTGGATAAGACCCCATGGTTAAACTCATAGTGGTTAAAACTCCATGGTTAAACTCATAGTGGTTAAGACCCCATGGTTAAACTCATAGTGGTTAAACTCATAGTGGTTAAGACCCCATGGTTAAACTCATAGTGGTTAAGACCCCATGGTTAAACTCATAGTGGTTAAAACTCCATGGTTAAACTCATAGTGGTTAAGACCCCATGGTTAAACTCAAAGTGGTTAAGACCCCATGGTTAAACTCATAGTGGTTAAAACTCCATGGTTAAACTCATAGTGGTTAAGACCCCATGGTTAAACTCATAGTGGTTAAGACCCCATGGTTAAACTCATAGTGGTTAAACTCATAGTGGTTAAGACCCCATGGTTAAACTCATAGTGGTTAAAACTCCATGGTTAAACTCATAGTGGTTAAGACCCCATGGTTAAACTCATAGTGGTTAAGACCCCATGGTTAAACTCATAGTGGTTAAACTCATAGTGGTTAAGACCCCATGGTTAAACTCATAGTGGTTAAAACTCCATGGTTAAACTCATAGTGGTTAAGACCCCATGGTTAAACTCATAGTGGTTAAGACCCCATGGTTAAAACTCATAGTGGTTAAGACCCCATGGTTAAAACTCATAGTGGTTAAGACCCCATGGTTAAAACTCATAGTGGTTAAGACCCCATGGTTAAACTCATAGTGGTTAAGACCCCATGGTTAAACTCATAGTGGTTAAGACCCCATGGTTAAACTCATAGTGGTTAAGACCCCATGGTTAAACTCATAGTGGTTAAGACCCCATGGTTAAAACTCATAGTGGTTAAGACCCCATGGTTAAACTCATAGTGGTTAAGACCCCATGGTTAAACTCATAGTGGTTAAGACCCCATGGTTAAACTCATAGTGGTTAAGACCCCATGGTTAAACTCATAGTGGTTAAGACCCCATGGTTAAACTCATAGTAGTTAAGACCCCATGGTTAAACTCATAGTGGTTAAGACCCCATGGTTAAACTCATAGTGGTTAAGACCCCATGGTTAAACTCATAGTGGTTAAGACCCCATGGTTAAACTCATAGTGGTTAAGACCCCATGGTTAAACTCATAGTGGTTAAGACCCCATGGTTAAACTCATAGTGGTTAAGACCCCATGGTTAAACTCATAGTGGTTAAGACCCCATGGTTAAACTCATAGTGGTTAAGACCCCATGGTTAAACTCATAGTGGTTAAGACCCCATGGTTAAACTCATAGTGGTTAAGACCCCATGGTTAAACTCATAGTGGTTAAGACCCCATGGTTATACTCATAGTGGTTAAGACCCCATGGTTATACTCATAGTGGTTAAGACCCCATGGTTAAACTCATAGTGGTTAAAACTCCATGGTTAAACTCAGTGGTTAAGACCCCATGGTTAAACTCATAGTGGTTAAGACCCCATGGTTAAACTCATAGTGGTTAAGACCCCATGGTTAAACTCATAGTGGTTAAGACCCCATGGTTATACTCATAGTGGTTAAAACTCCATGGTTAAACTCATAGTGGTTAAGACCCCATGGTTAAACTCATAGTGGTTAAGACCCCATGGTTAAACTCATAGTGGTTAAGACCCCATGGTTAAAACTCATAGTGGTTAAGACCCCATGGTTAAACTCATAGTGGTTAAGACCCCATGGTTAAACTCATAGTGGTTAAGACCCCATGGTTAAACTCATAGTGGTTAAGACCCCATGGTTAAACTCATAGTGGTTAAGACCCCATGGTTAAACTCATAGTGGTTAAGACCCCATGGTTAAACTCATAGTGGTTAAGACCCCATGGTTAAACTCATAGTGGTTAAGACCCCATGGTTAAACTCATAGTGGTTAAGACCCCATGGTTAAAACTCATAGTGGTTAAGACCCCATGGTTAAACTCATAGTGGTTAAGACCCCATGGTTAAACTCATAGTGGTTAAGACCCCATGGTTAAAACTCATTGTGGTTAAGACCCCATGGTTAAACTCATAGTGGTTAAACTCATAGTGGTTAAGACCCCATGGTTAAACTCATAGTGGTTAAACTCATAGTGGTTAAGACCCCATGGTTAAACTCATAGTGGTTAAGACCCCATGGTTAAACTCATAGTGGTTAAACTCATAGTGGTTAAGACCCCATGGTTAAACTCATAGTGGTTAAACTCATAGTGGTTAAGACCCCATGGTTAAACTCATAGTGGTTAAGACCCCATGGTTAAACTCATAGTGGTTAAGACCCCATGGTTAAAACTCATAGTGGTTAAGACCCCATGGTTAAACTCATAGTGGTTAAGACCCCATGGTTAAACTCATAGTGGTTAAGACCCCATGGTTAAACTCATAGTGGTTAAACTCATAGTGGTTAAGACCCCATGGTTAAACTCATAGTGGTTAAGACTCATAGTGGTTAAAACCCCATGGTTAAACTCATAGTGGTTAAAACTCCATGGTTAAACTCATAGTGGTTAAGACCCCATGGTTAAACTCATAGTGGTTAAGACCCCATGGTTAAACTCATAGTGGTTAAGACCCCATGGTTAAACTCATAGTGGTTAAGACCCCATGGTTAAACTCATAGTGGTTAAACTCATAGTGGTTAAGACCCCATGGTTAAACTCATAGTGGTTAAGACCCCATGGTTAAACTCATAGTGGTTAAAACTCATAGTGGTTAAGACCCCATGGTTAAACTCATAGTGGTTAAGACCCCATGGTTAAACTCATAGTGGTTAAAACTCCATGGTTAAACTCATAGTGGTTAAGACCCCATGGTTAAACTCATAGTGGTTAAACTCATAGTGGTTAAGACCCCATGGTTAAACTCATAGTGGTTAAGACCCCATGGTTAAACTCATAGTGGTTAAGACCCCATGGTTAAAACTCATTGTGGTTAAGACCCCATGGTTAAACTCATAGTGGTTAAACTCATAGTGGTTAAGACCCCATGGTTAAACTCATAGTGGTTAAACTCATAGTGGTTAAGACCCCATGGTTAAACTCATAGTGGTTAAACTCATAGTGGTTAAGACCCCATGGTTAAACTCATAGTGGTTAAACTCATAGTGGTTAAGACCCCATGGTTAAACTCATAGTGGTTAAGACTCATAGTGGTTAAAACCCCATGGTTAAACTCATAGTGGTTAAAACTCCATGGTTAAACTCATAGTAGTTAAGACCCCATGGTTAAACTCATAGTGGTTAAGACCCCATGGTTAAACTCATAGTGGTTAAGACCCCATGGTTAAACTCATAGTGGTTAAACTCATAGTGGTTAAGACCCCATGGTTAAACTCATAGTGGTTAAGACCCCATGGTTAAACTCATAGTGGTTAAAACTCATAGTGGTTAAGACCCCATGGTTAAACTCATAGTGGTTAAGACCCCATGGTTAAACTCATAGTGGTTAAGACCCCATGGTTAAACTCATAGTGGTTAAAACTCCATGGTTAAACTCATAGTGGTTAAGACCCCATGGTTAAACTCATAGTGGTTAAACTCATAGTGGTTAAGACCCCATGGTTAAACTCATAGTGGTTAAGACCCCATGGTTAAACTCATAGTGGTTAAAACTCCATGGTTAAACTCATAGTGGTTAAGACCCCATGGTTAAACTCAAAGTGGTTAAGACCCCATGGTTAAACTCATAGTGGTTAAAACTCCATGGTTAAACTCATAGTGGTTAAGACCCCATGGTTAAACTCATAGTGGTTAAGACCCCATGGTTAAACTCATAGTGGTTAAACTCATAGTGGTTAAGACCCCATGGTTAAACTCATAGTGGTTAAAACTCCATGGTTAAACTCATAGTGGTTAAGACCCCATGGTTAAACTCATAGTGGTTAAGACCCCATGGTTAAAACTCATAGTGGTTAAGACCCCATGGTTAAAACTCATAGTGGTTAAGACCCCATGGTTAAAACTCATAGTGGTTAAGACCCCATGGTTAAACTCATAGTGGTTAAGAGCCCATGGTTAAACTCATAGTGGTTAAGACCCCATGGTTAAACTCATAGTGGTTAAGACCCCATGGTTAAAACTCATAGTGGTTAAGACCCCATGGTTAAACTCATAGTGGTTAAGACCCCATGGTTAAACTCATAGTGGTTAAGACCCCATGGTTAAACTCATAGTGGTTAAGACCCCATGGTTAAACTCATAGTGGTTAAGACCCCATGGTTAAACTCATAGTAGTTAAGACCCCATGGTTAAACTCATAGTGGTTAAGACCCCATGGTTAAACTCATAGTGGTTAAGACCCCATGGTTAAACTCATAGTGGTTAAGACCCCATGGTTAAACTCATAGTGGTTAAGACCCCATGGTTAAACTCATAGTGGTTAAGACCCCATGGTTAAACTCATAGTGGTTAAGACCCCATGGTTAAACTCATAGTGGTTAAGACCCCATGGTTAAACTCATAGTGGTTAAGACCCCATGGTTAAACTCATAGTGGTTAAGACCCCATGGTTAAACTCATAGTGGTTAAGACCCCATGGTTAAACTCATAGTGGTTAAGACCCCATGGTTATACTCATAGTGGTTAAGACCCCATGGTTATACTCATAGTGGTTAAGACCCCATGGTTAAACTCATAGTGGTTAAAACTCCATGGTTAAACTCAGTGGTTAAGACCCCATGGTTAAACTCATAGTGGTTAAGACCCCATGGTTAAACTCATAGTGGTTAAGACCCCATGGTTAAACTCATAGTGGTTAAGACCCCATGGTTATACTCATAGTGGTTAAGACCCCATGGTTAAACTCATAGTGGTTAAAACTCCATGGTTAAACTCATAGTGGTTAAGACCCCATGGTTAAACTCATAGTGGTTAAGACCCCATGGTTAAAACTCATAGTGGTTAAGACCCCATGGTTAAAACTCATAGTGGTTAAGACCCCATGGTTAAACTCATAGTGGTTAAGACCCCATGGTTAAACTCATAGTGGTTAAGACCCCATGGTTAAACTCATAGTGGTTAAGACCCCATGGTTAAACTCATAGTGGTTAAGACCCCATGGTTAAACTCATAGTGGTTAAGACCCCATGGTTAAACTCATAGTGGTTAAGACCCCATGGTTAAACTCATAGTGGTTAAGACCCCATGGTTAAACTCATAGTGGTTAAGACCCCATGGTTAAACTCATAGTGGTTAAGACCCCATGGTTAAACTCATAGTGGTTAAGACCCCATGGTTAAACTCATAGTGGTTAAGACCCCATGGTTAAACTCATAGTGGTTAAGACCCCATGGTGAAACTCATAGTGGTTAAGACCCCATGGTTAAAACTCATAGTGGTTAAACTCATAGTGGTTAAGACCCCACAGCCAACGACACACTTCAGCTCTTTTTCCCCCGGACATACTGTTGTTGTTGTTTACTGTTACAAACTGTTCTACTTGTGCAAATAAACTAGACCCAGTCCAAGGTAGGGCTGTAATGTTACACGAGCTCCAATCACAACCTGTTGAAATCCTACAACAACACAGCTGAACAGAGGTCAACAACACGACTTCTGAGAGGAGAGTAAACACTGGACAGCACCACTTTCAAGGCTCTCCTGAATGTCAAGGCCTTCAGAGGAAACTGTTCTGTAATCAGTCCATCAGCACGATCCCTTCATGTCATGTCAAGGCCTTCAGAGGAAACTGTTCTGTAATCAGTCCATCAGTGTAGGATCCTGACCCTTTGAAATCCTCCAGAAGTATTTGTCAACATGTTATTGTGCTGCTGTCTGACTAAAGACAGGTTGTGGGTAGCTAGAGAGGCTGTCTGACTAAGGACAGGTTGTGGGTAGCTAGAGAGGCTGTCTGACTAAAGACAGGTTGTGGGTAGCTAGAGAGGCTGTCTGACTAAAGACAGGTTGTGGGTAGCTAGAGAGGCTGTCTGACTAAAGACAGGTTGTGGGTAGCTAGAGGGGCTGTCTGACTAAAGACAGGTTGTGGGTAGCTAGAGGGGCTGTCTGACTAAGGACAGGTTGTGGGTAGCTAGAGAGGCTGTCTGACTAAAGACAGGTTGTGGGTAGCTAGAGGGGCTGTCTGACTAAAGACAGGTTGTGGGTAGCTAGAGGGGCTGTCTGACTAAAGACAGGTTGTGGGTAGCTAGAGAGGCTGTCTGACTAAAGACAGGTTGTGGGTAGCTAGAGGGGCTGTCTGACTAAAGAAAGGTTGTGGGTAGCTAGAGAGGCTGTCTGACTAAAGGCAGGTTGTGGGTAGCTAGAGAGGCTGTCTGACTAAAGACAGGTTGTGGGTAGCTAGAGGGGCTGTCTGACTAAAGACAGGTTGTGGGTAGCTAGAGAGACTGTCTGACTAAGGACAGGTTGTGGGTAGCTAGAGGGGCTGTCTGACTAAAGGCAGGTTGTGGGTAGCTAGAGGGGCTGTCTGACTAAGGACAGGTTGTGGGTAGCTAGAGAGGCTGTCTGACTAAAGACAGGTTGTGGGTAGCTAGAGAGGCTGTCTGACTAAAGGCAGGTTGTGGGTAGCTAGAGGGGCTGTCTGACTAAAGACAGGTTGTGGGTAGCTAGAGGGGCTGTCTGACTAAAGACAGGTTGTGGGTAGCTAGAGAGGCTGTCTGACTAAGGACAGGTTGTGGATAGCTAGAGGGGCTGTCTGACTAAAGACAGGTTGTGGATAGCTAGAGGGGCTGTCTGACTAAAGACAGGTTGTGGGTAGCTAGAGAGGCTGTCTGACTAAAGGAGAGGTCAAGGAGGAGGAAGTAAAGGCCTGGACAAAAATACATCTTGAAACCTGACCCACCCTAGATGTGGCGTGGATGATTTCTGACAGCTGGGAGTTAGGTGGGGTCATGTAGCTCTGCTATAACAGCTGGGAGTTAGGTGGGGTCATGTAGCTCTGTTATAACAGCTGGGAGTTAGGTGGGGTCATGTAGCTCTGTTATAACAGCTGGGAGTTAGGTGGGGTCATGTAGCTCTGTTATAACAGCTGGGAGTTAGGTGGGGTCATGTAGCTCTGTTATAACAGCTGGGAGTTAGGTGGGGTCATGTAGCTCTGTTATAACAGCTGGGAGTTAGGTGGGGTCATGTAGCTCTGTTATAACAGCTGGGAGTTAGGTGGGGTCATGTAGCTCTGTTATAACAGCTGGGAGTTAGGTGGGGTCATGTAGCTCTGTTATAACAGCTGGGAGTTAGGTGGGGTCATGTAGCTCTGCTATAACAGCTGGGAGTTAGGTGGGGTCATGTAGCTCTGCTATAACAGCTGGGAGTTAGGTGGGGTCATGTAGCTCTGTTATAACAGCTGGGAGTTAGGTGGGGTCATGTAGCTCTGTTATAACAGCTGGGAGTTAGGTGGGGTCATGTAGCTCTGTTATAACAGCTGGGAGTTAGGTGGGGTCATGGAGCTCTGTCCAGACAGCTGGGAGTTAGGTGGGGTCATGTAGCTCTGTTATAACAGCTGGGAGTTAGGTGGGGTCATGTAGCTCTGTCCAGACAGCTGGGAGTTAGGTGGGGTCATGTAGCTCTGTTATAACAGCTGGGAGTTAGGTGGGGTCATGTAGCTCTGCTATAACAGCTGGGAGTTAGGTGGGGTCATGTAGCTCTGTTATAACAGCTGGGAGTTAGGTGGGGTCATGTAGCTCTGCTATAACAGCTGGGAGTTAGGTGAGGTCATGGAGCTCTGTTATAACAGCTGGGAGTTAGGTGGGGTCATGTAGCTCTGCTATAACAGCTGGGAGTTAGGTGAGGTCATGGAGCTCTGTTATAACAGCTGGGAGTTAGGTGGGGTCATGTAGCTCTGCTATAACAGCTGGGAGTTAGGTGAGGTCATGGAGCTCTGTTATAACAGCTGGGAGTTAGGTGGGGTCATGTAGCTCTGCTATAACAGCTGGGAGTTAGGTGGGGTCATGTAGCTCTGTTCAGACAGCTGGGAGTTAGGTGGGGTCATGTAGCTCTGTTATAACAGCTGGGAGTTAGGTGGGGTCATGTAGCTCTGTTATAACAGCTGGGAGTTAGGTGGGGTCATGTAGCTCTGCTATAACAGCTGGGAGTTAGGTGGGGTCATGTAGCTCTGTTATAACAGCTGGGAGTTAGGTGGGGTCATGTAGCTCTGTTATAACAGCTGGGAGTTAGGTGGGGTCATGTAGCTCTGTTATAACAGCTGGGAGTTAGGTGGGGTCATGTAGCTCTGTTATAACAGCTGGGAGTTAGGTGGGGTCATGTAGCTCTGTTATAACAGCTGGGAGTTAGGTGGGGTCATGTAGCTCTGTTATAACAGCTGGGAGTTAGGTGGGGTCATGTAGCTCTGTTATAACAGCTGGGAGTTAGGTGGGGTCATGTAGCTCTGTTATAACAGCTGGGAGTTAGGTGGGGTCATGTAGCTCTGTTATAACAGCTGGGAGTTAGGTGGGGTCATGTAGCTCTGTTATAACAGCTGGGAGTTAGGTGGGGTCATGTAGCTCTGCTATAACAGCTGGGAGTTAGGTGGGGTCATGTAGCTCTGCTATAACAGCTGGGAGTTAGGTGGGGTCATGTAGCTCTGTTATAACAGCTGGGAGTTAGGTGGGGTCATGGAGCTCTGTCCAGACAGCTGGGAGTTAGGTGGGGTCATGTAGCTCTGTTATAACAGCTGGGAGTTAGGTGGGGTCATGTAGCTCTGTCCAGACAGCTGGGAGTTAGGTGGGGTCATGTAGCTCTGCTATAACAGCTGGGAGTTAGGTGGGGTCATGTAGCTCTGTTATAATAGCTGGGAGTTAGGTGGGGTCATGTAGCTCTGTTATAACAGCTGGGAGTTAGGTGGGGTCATGTAGCTCTGTTATAACAGCTGGGAGGTAGGTGGGGTCATGTAGCTCTGTTATAACAGCTGGGAGTTAGGTGGGGTCATGTAGCTCTGTTATAACAGCTGGGAGTTAGGTGGGGTCATGTAGCTCTGTTATAACAGCTGGGAGTTAGGTGGGGTCATGCAGCTCTGTTATAACAGCTGGGAGTTAGGTGGGGTCATGTAGCTCTGTTCAGACAGCTGGGAGTTAGGTGGGGTCATGTAGCTCTGTTATAACAGCTGGGAGTTAGGTGGGGTCATGTAGCTCTGTTATAACAGCTGGGAGGTAGGTGGGGTCATGTAGCTCTGTTATAACAGCTGGGAGTTAGGTGGGGTCATGTAGCTCTGTTATAACAGCTGGGAGTTAGGTGGGGTCATGTAGCTCTGTTATAACAGCTGGGAGTTAGGTGGGGTCATGTAGCTCTTATAACAGCTGGGAATTAGGTGGGGTCATGCAGCTCTGTTATAACAGCTGGGAGTTAGGTGGGGTCATGTAGCTCTGCTATAACAGCTGGGAGTTAGGTGGGGTCATGTAGCTCTGTTATAACAGCTGGGAGTTAGGTGGGGTCATGTAGCTCTGTTATAACAGCTGGGAGTTAGGTGGGGTCATGTAGCTCTGTTCAGACAGCTGGGAGTTAGGTGGGGTCATGTAGCTCTGTTATAACAGCTGGGAGTTAGGTGGGGTCATGTAGCTCTGTTATAACAGCTGGGAGTTAGGTGGGGTCATGTAGCTCTGCTATAACAGCTGGGAGTTAGGTGGGGTCATGTAGCTCTGTTATAATAGCTGGGAGTTAGGTGGGGTCATGTAGCTCTGTTATAACAGCTGGGAGTTAGGTGGGGTCATGTAGCTCTGTTATAACAGCTGGGAGGTAGGTGGGGTCATGTAGCTCTGTTATAACAGCTGGGAGTTAGGTGGGGTCATGTAGCTCTGTTATAACAGCTGGGAGTTAGGTGGGGTCATGTAGCTCTGTTATAACAGCTGGGAGTTAGGTGGGGTCATGCAGCTCTGTTATAACAGCTGGGAGTTAGGTGGGGTCATGTAGCTCTGTTCAGACAGCTGGGAGTTAGGTGGGGTCATGTAGCTCTGTTATAACAGCTGGGAGTTAGGTGGGGTCATGTAGCTCTGTTATAACAGCTGGGAGTTAGGTGGGGTCATGTAGCTCTGTTATAACAGCTGGGAGGTAGGTGGGGTCATGTAGCTCTGTTATAACAGCTGGGAGTTAGGTGGGGTCATGTAGCTCTGTTATAACAGCTGGGAGTTAGGTGGGGTCATGTAGCTCTGTTATAACAGCTGGGAGTTAGGTGGGGTCATGTAGCTCTTATAACAGCTGGGAATTAGGTGGGGTCATGCAGCTCTGTTATAACAGCTGGGAGTTAGGTGGGGTCATGTAGCTCTGCTATAACAGCTGGGAGTTAGGTGGGGTCATGTAGCTCTGTTATAACAGCTGGGAGTTAGGTGGGGTCATGTAGCTCTGTTATAACAGCTGGGAGTTAGGTGGGGTCATGTAGCTCTGTTATAACAGCTGGGAGTTAGGTGGGGTCATGTAGCTCTGTTCAGACAGCTGGGAGTTAGGTGGGGTCATGTAGCTCTGTTATAACAGCTGGGAGTTAGGTGGGGTCATGTAGCTCTGTTATAACAGCTGGGAGTTAGGTGGGGTCATGTAGCTCTGCTATAACAGCTGGGAGTTAGGTGGGGTCATGTAGCTCTGTTATAATAGCTGGGAGTTAGGTGGGGTCATGTAGCTCTGTTATAACAGCTGGGAGTTAGGTGGGGTCATGTAGCTCTGTTATAACAGCTGGGAGGTAGGTGGGGTCATGTAGCTCTGTTATAACAGCTGGGAGTTAGGTGGGGTCATGTAGCTCTGTTATAACAGCTGGGAGTTAGGTGGGGTCATGTAGCTCTGTTATAACAGCTGGGAGTTAGGTGGGGTCATGCAGCTCTGTTATAACAGCTGGGAGTTAGGTGGGGTCATGTAGCTCTGTTATAACAGCTGGGAGTTAGGTGGGGTCATGTAGCTCTGTTATAACAGCTGGGAGTTAGGTGGGGTCATGTAGCTCTGCTATAACAGCTGGGAGTTAGGTGGGGTCATGTAGCTCTGCTATAACAGCTGGGAGTTAGGTGGGGTCATGTAGCTCTGTTATAACAGCTGGGAGTTAGGTGGGGTCATGGAGCTCTGTCCAGACAGCTGGGAGTTAGGTGGGGTCATGTAGCTCTGTTATAACAGCTGGGAGTTAGGTGGGGTCATGTAGCTCTGTCCAGACAGCTGGGAGTTAGGTGGGGTCATGTAGCTCTGTTATAACAGCTGGGAGTTAGGTGGGGTCATGTAGCTCTGCTATAACAGCTGGGAGTTAGGTGGGGTCATGTAGCTCTGTTATAACAGCTGGGAGTTAGGTGGGGTCATAGCTCTGTTATAGACAGCTGAGTTAGGTGGGGTCTGTTATAACAGCTGGGAGTTAGGTGGGGTCATGTAGCTCTGCTATAACAGCTGGGAGTTAGGTGAGGTCATGGAGCTCTGTTATAACAGCTGGGAGTTAGGTGGGGTCATGTAGCTCTGCTATAACAGCTGGGAGTTAGGTGGGGTCATGTAGCTCTGTTATAACAGCTGGGAGTTAGGTGGGGTCATGTAGCTCTGCTATAACAGCTGGGAGTTAGGTGGGGTCATGTAGCTCTGCTATAACAGCTGGGAGTTAGGTGGGGTCATGTAGCTCTGTTATAACAGCTGGGAGTTAGGTGGGGTCATGTAGCTCTGTTCAGACAGCTGGGAGTTAGGTGGGGTCATGTAGCTCTGTTATAACAGCTGGGAGTTAGGTGGGGTCATGTAGCTCTGTTATAACAGCTGGGAGTTAGGTGGGGTCATGTAGCTCTGTTATAACAGCTGGGAGTTAGGTGGGGTCATGTAGCTCTGTTATAACAGCTGGGAGTTAGGTGGGGTCATGTAGCTCTGTTATAACAGCTGGGAGTTAGGTGGGGTCATGTAGCTCTGCTATAACAGCTGGGAGTTAGGTGGGGTCATGTAGCTCTGTTATAACAGCTGGGAGTTAGGTGGGGTCATGTAGCTCTGTTATAACAGCTGGGAGTTAGGTGGGGTCATGTAGCTCTGTTATAACAGCTGGGAGTTAGGTGGGGTCATGTAGCTCTGTTATAACAGCTGGGAGTTAGGTGGGGTCATGTAGCTCTGTTATAACAGCTGGGAGTTAGGTGGGGTCATGTAGCTCTGTTATAACAGCTGGGAGTTAGGTGGGGTCATGTAGCTCTGTTATAACAGCTGGGAGTGTAGCTCTGTTATAACAGCTGGGAGTTAGGTGGGGTCATGTAGCTCTGTTATAACAGCTGGGAGTTAGGTGGGGTCATGTAGCTCTGTTATAACAGCTGGGAGTTAGGTGGGATCATGTAGCTCTGTTATAACAGCTGGGAGTTAGGTGGGGTCATGTAGCTCTGTTATAACAGCTGGGAGTTAGGTGGGGTCATGTAGCTCTGTTATAACAGCTGGGAGTTAGGTGGGGTCATGTAGCTCTGTTATAACAGCTGGGAGTTAGGTGGGGTCATGTAGCTCTGTTATAACAGCTGGGAGTTAGGTGGGGTCATGTAGCTCTGTTATAACAGCTGGGAGTTAGGTGGGGTCATGTAGCTCTGTTATAACAGCTGGGAGTTAGGTGGGGTCATGTAGCTCTGTTATAACAGCTGGGAGTTAGGTGGGGTCATGTAGCTCTGTTATAACAGCTGGGAGTTAGGTGGGGTCATGTAGCTCTGTTATAACAGCTGGGAGTTAGGTGGGGTCATGTAGCTCTGCTATAACAGCTGGGAGTTAGGTGGGGTCATGTAGCTCTGTTATAACAGCTGGGAGTTAGGTGGGGTCATGTAGCTCTGCTATAACAGCTGGGAGTTAGGTGGGGTCATGTAGCTCATAACAGCTGGGAGTTAGGTGGGGTCATGTAGCTCTGTTATAACAGCTGGGAGTTAGGTGGGGTCATGTAGCTCTGTTATAACAGCTGGGAGTTAGGTGGGGTCATGTAGCTCTGTTCAGACAGCTGGGAGTTAGGTGGGGTCATGTAGCTCTGTTATAACAGCTGGGAGTTAGGTGGGGTCATGTAGCTCTGTTATAACAGCTGGGAGTTAGGTGGGGTCATGTAGCTCTGCTATAACAGCTGGGAGTTAGGTGGGGTCATGTAGCTCTGTTATAACAGCTGGGAGTTAGGTGGGGTCATGTAGCTCTGTTATAACAACTGGGAGTTAGGTGGGGTCATGTAGCTCTGTTATAACAGCTGGGAGTTAGGTGGGGTCATGTAGCTCTGCTATAACAGCTGGGAGTTAGGTGGGGTCATGTAGCTCTGTTATAACAGCTGGGAGTTAGGTGGGGTCATGTAGCTCTGTTATAACAGCTGGGAGTTAGGTGGGGTCATGTAGCTCTGCTATAACAGCTGGGAGTTAGGTGGGGTCATGTAGCTCTGTTATAACAGCTGGGAGTTAGGTGGGGTCATGTAGCTCTGCTATAACAGCTGGGAGTTAGGTGGGGTCATGTAGCTCTGT
This sequence comes from Oncorhynchus masou masou, assembly GCF_036934945.1. NCBI lineage: Eukaryota > Metazoa > Chordata > Actinopteri > Salmoniformes > Salmonidae > Oncorhynchus > Oncorhynchus masou. The sequence goes on from NW_027001515.1 coordinate 155,480, forward strand.
TATAACAGCTGGGAGTTAGGTGGGGTCATGTAGCTCTGTTATAACAGCTGGGAGTTAGGTGGGGTCATGTAGCTCTGTTATAACAGCTGGGAGTTAGGTGGGGTCATGTAGCTCTGTCCAGACAGCTGGGAGTTAGCTGGGGTCATGTAGCTCTGTTCCACAGCTCATGCCAGACCACTGGGACAAATAGAACCCAAGTGTTCTATGGCATGTCCAAATACTGTTCACTCTTTCTGTGATCTCTTTCATTCCTTTCCTACTTTAATAATGTCTCCTTAATAATGTTTACATATCCTGCATTACTCATCTCATATGTATATACTGTATTCTATTCTACTGTATCTTAGTCTATGTATTACTCATCTCATATGTATATACTGTATTCTATTCTACTGTATCTTAGTCTATGTATTACTCATCTCATATGTATATACTGTATTCTCTTCTACTGTATCTTAGTCTATGTATTACTCATCTCATATGTACATACTGTATTCTATTCTACTGTATCTTAGTCTATGCTGCTCTGACATTGCTCATCCATATATTTATATATTCTTAATTCCATTCCTTTACTAAGGTTTGTGTGTATTGGGTAGTTGTTGTGAAATTGTTTGATTACATGTTAGATATTACTGCATTGTCGGATCTAGAAACACCAGCTTTTCGCTTCACTCGCAATAACATCTGCTAAACACGTGTATGTAACCAATCGAATTTGATTTGACAGTGAACTATATCGTGTTATGCTTGACAACAATGGTGAACACCAGACTACGGAAACTCACCGGGCATGATGCTGCTCCCAGGCTCGTTCTCAGGCAGACTGAGTTCTCCCAGACCAGAGCGGGGCCCGGACCCCAGGAAGCGGATATCATTGGCGATCTTCATCATACTGACGGCCACCGTGTTCAACGCTCCACTCAGCTCCACCAGAGCATCGTGGGCCGCCAGAGCCTCAAATTTGTTGGGAGCCGTCACGAACGGCAGACCTGGAGACAGGATGTGACATCATGTAGACAGGTCTTGATAAAAACAGAAACAATTCAAGGTTGACAGAGTATGTAATGTCTGACTTATGATAACAGCTGGGAGGGTAAACTGTAGCCATTACACCACAATGCAAACCCTCTGACAGAACCAAGGGACTTGGTGTACAGCAAAAACAGGAGAGGACCTAGTGCAGAGCTGTGGGGGACACCAGTAGTGATACATTATAGAGGACCTCGTGCAGAGCCCTGGGGGACACCAGTAGTGATACATTATAGAGGACCTAGTGCAGAGCCCTGGGGGACACCAGTAGTGATACATTAAAGAGGACCTAGTGTAGAGCCCTGGGGGACACCAGTTGTGAGAAAACGTGGACCAGACATGACTATGATAACCATTATGAAATGTGTGTGTGTGTGTGTGTACCCTCCTGTACCTGTGAGAGAGGCGACAGTAGCTGCTACTTTCTCAGCGAAGCCGATGCGCGTGTTGAGGCCCGTGCCCACGGCGGTACCTCCTGCTGCCAGCTCATATATTCTGGGCATGGCCGTCTTCACTCGCTCAATACTGTACTTTACCTGCTGCACATACCCACCGAACTCCTGTAAAACCAAGAGAAACAGGACCGTTGGTCGGCTGGTAGAAATGCATTTTAAATGGCTCATTGGGACAGTTGGTCGGCTGGTAGAAATGCATTTTAAATGGCTCATTGGGACCGTTGGTCGACTGGTAGAAATGCATTTTAAATGGCTCATTGGGACCGTTGGTCGGCTGGTAGAAATACATTTTAAATGGCTCATTGGGACCGTTGGTCGGCTGGTAGAAATGCATTTTAAATGGCTCATTGGGACCGTTGGTCGGCTGGTAGAAATGCATTTTAAATGGCTCATTGGCACATCTAGCAGACTAGCATATTATCACACTAGTGTTGCACGTACAGTACACCGAAACATCTGCACTTTTCCAATACAACACGAAAAACAGGTCGTTACAATATTTTTGTTACTTTGGTTTCTTCTATCAAAATGTGTCTCACGTTTGGAAATAAATGTATTGAAATTAATTAAATTTGTCCAAGTTTATCATAAACCATCAACAGTTATTCGTATTCCCTGCAACTTCCTCAAGAGGCAACGGCAAGGGAATGCCCTTCTGAGTGTGTGTGTACTGTACCTGTCCCAGAGACAACGGCACAGCGTCCCGTACCTGTCCCAGAGACAACGGCACAGCGTCCCGTACCTGTCCCAGAGACAACGGCACAGCGTCCCGTACCTGTCCCAGAGACAACGGCACAGCGTCCCGTACCTGTCCCAGAGACAACGGCACAGCGTCCCGTACCTGTCCCAGAGACAACGGCACAGCGTCCCGTACCTGTCCCAGAGACAACGGCACAGCGTCCCGTACCTGTCCCAGAGACAACGGCACAGCGTCCCGTACCTGTCCCAGAGACAACGGCACAGCGTCCCGTACCTGTCCCAGAGACAACGGCACAGCGTCCCGTGTGTGTGTGTGTGTGTGTGTGTACTGTACCTGTCCCAGAGACAACGGCACAGCGTCCTGTGTGTGTGTGTGTGTGTGTGTGTGTGTGTGTGCGTACTGTACCTGTCCCAGAGACAACGGCACAGCGTCCTGTGTGTGTGTGTGTGCGTACCGTACCTGTCCCAGAGACAACGGCACAGCGTCCTGTGTGTGTGTGCGTCCGATCTTGATGATGTCTTTAAACTCCACAGCCTTGGCGTGCAGGGCGTCGTGGAGGTGTTGTAGCCCGGGCAGCAGAACCTCGTGGACCTCTTTGGCTGCTGCGATGTGCATGGCTGTGGGGAACGTATCGTTGGAGCTCTGAGAGAGCAGACAAGAGGTGAACTACAGGTCCATTCTAACACTCTGAAAGACCCAACTATCTACATTAAATACAGATTAAATATCAAACTAACTCTTTGCCTGAGCTTTTCAGATAGCCATGAATAAAAACTATCAACTAAATGCTGCAAACGCTGCCGTCCGTTACCCTTCTGAGGGCAAACGCTACAGTCTGTTACCCTGCTGAGGGCAAACGCTACAGTCTGTTACCCTTTAGAGGGCAAACGCTACAGTCCGTTACCCTTCTGAGGGCAAACGCTACAGTCTGTTACCCTCCTGAGGGCAAACGCTACAGTCTGTTACCCTCCTGAGGGCAAACGCTACAGTCTGTTACCCTCCTGAGGGCAAACGCTACAGTCTGTTACCCTCCTGAGGGCAAACGCTACAGTCTGTTACCCTTCTGAGGGCAAACGCTACAGTCCGTTACCCTTTAGAGGGCAAACGCTACAGTCCGTTACCCTTCTGAGGGCAAACGCTACAGTCCGTTACCCTTCTGAGGGCAAACGCTACAGTCTGTTACCCTCCTGAGGGCAAACGCTACAGTCTGTTACCCTCCTGAGGGCAAACGCTACAGTCTGTTACCCTCCTGAGGGCAAACGCTACAGTCTGTTACCCTTCTGGGGGCAAACGCTGCAGTCCGTTACCCTCCTGAGGGCAAACGCTACAGTCTGTTACCCTCCTGAGGGCAAACGCTACAGTCTGTTACCCTTCTGAGGGCAAACGCTACAGTCTGTTACCCTCCTGAGGGCAAACGCTACAGTCCGTTACCCTTCTGAGGGCAAACGCTACAGTCCGTTACCCTTCTGAGGGCAAACGCTACAGTCCGTTACCCTCCTGAGGGCAAACGCTACAGTCCGTTACCCTCCTGAGGGCAAACGCTACAGTCCGTTACCCTCCTGAGGGCAAACGCTACAGTCCGTTACCCTCCTGAGGGCAAACGCTACAGTCCGTTACCCTTCTGAGGGCAAACGCTACAGTCCGTTACCCTGCTGAGGGCAAACGCTACAGTCCGTTACCCTGCTGAGGGCAAACGCTACAGTCCGTTACCCTCCTGAGGGCAAACGCTACAGTCCGTTACCCTCCTGAGGGCAAACGCTACAGTCCGTTACCCTCCTGAGGGCAAACGCTACAGTCCGTTACCCTTCTGAGGGCAAACGCTACAGTCCGTTACCCTGCTGAGGGCAAACGCTACAGTCCGTTACCCTGCTGAGGGCAAACGCTACAGTCCGTTACCCTTCTGAGGGCAAACGCTACAGTCCGTTACCCTCCTGAGGGCAAACGCTACAGTCCGTTACCCTCCTGAGGGCAAACGCTACAGTCCGTTACCCTCCTGAGGGCAAACGCTACAGTCTGTTACCCTCCTGAGGGCAAACGCTACAGTCTGTTACCCTCCTGAGGGCAAACGCTACAGTCTGTTACCCTTCTGGGGGCAAACGCTACAGTCTGTTACCCTTCTGAGGGCAAACGCTACAGTCCGTTACCCTTTAGAGGGCAAACGCTACAGTCCGTTACCCTTTAGAGGGCAAACGCTACAGTCTGTTACCCTTCTGAGGGCAAACGCTACAGTCTGTTACCCTCCTGAGGGCAAACGCTACAGTCTGTTACCCTCCTGGGGGTCCAAATAAAACTAGCTACTTCTATCTGGGTGAAAAACAGTTTATTTCCTTCTTCAACATTTAGTATGAAATGAGAAAGCATTTCTGAATGGTTAGCCCACCTGGCTTTTGTTGACGTGGTCGTTGGGGTGAACAGGGTCCTTGCTCCCCAGCTTCCCTCCGAGGATCTCGATGGCCCTGTTGCTGATCACCTCGTTGACGTTCATGTTGGACTGAGTTCCTGACCCGGTCTGCCACACCACCAGAGGAAAATGGTCATCCAGCTTACCAGCTGCCACCTGGAACATGGACATCAGACCAGAGAGGTCAACATGGACATCAGACCAGAGGGGTCAACATGGACATCAGACCAGAGAGGTCAACATGGACATCAGACCAGAGAGGTCAACATGGACATCAGACCAGAGAGGTCAACATGGACATCAGACCAGAGGGGTCAACATGGACATCAGACCAGAGAGGTCAACATGGACATCAGACCAGAGAGGTCAACATGGACATCAGACCAGAGAGGTCAACATGGACATCAGACCAGAGGGGTCAACATGGACATCAGACCAGAGGGGTCAACATGGACATCAGACCAGAGGGGTCAACATGGACATCAGACCAGAGAGGTCAACATGGACATCAGACCAGAGAGGTCAACATGGACATCAGACCAGAGAGGTCAACATGGACATCAGACCAGAGAGGTCAACATGGACATCAGACCAGGGAGGCCAACATGCCTTAGTCTGGTCCAAGGAACATCAGACCAGGGAGGCCAACATGCCTTAGTCTGGTCCAAGGAACATCAGACCAGGGAGGCCAACATGCCTTAGTCTGGTCCAAGGAACATGGACATCAGACCAGGGAGGCCAACATGCCTTAGCCTGGTCCAAGGAACATCAGACCAGGGAGGCCAACATGCCTTAGTCTGGTCCAAGGAACATCAGACCAGGGAGGCCAACATGCCTTAGTCTGGTCCAAGGAACATCAGACCAGGGAGGCCAACATGCCGTAGTCTGGTCCAAGGAACATCAGACCAGGGAGGCCAACATGCCTTAGTCTGGTCCAAGGAACATCAGACCAGGGAGGCCAACATGCCTTAGTCTGGTCCAAGGAACATCAGACCATGGAGGCCAACATGCCTTAGTCTGGTACAAGGAACATCAGACCAGGGAGGCCAACATGCCTTAGTCTGGTCCAAGGAACATCAGACCAGGGAGGCCAACATGCCTTGGTCTGGTCCAAAGAACATGGACATCGGACCAGGGAGGCCAACATGCCTTAGTCTGGTCCAAGGAACATCAGACCAGGGAGGCCAACATGCCTTAGTCTGGTCCAAGGAACATGGACATCGGACCAGGGAGGCCAACATGCCTTAGTCTGGTCCAAGGAACATCAGACCAGGGAGGCCAACATGCCTTAGTCTGGTCCAAGGAACATGGACATCAGACCAGGGAGGCCAACATGCCTTAGTCTGGTCCAAGGAACATCAGACCAGGGAGGCCAACATGCCTTAGCCTGGTCCAATGTTACATTACAGACCCAGGCTGATCTGTCTAATCTGTGTTAGTAGACAGGTAGCCAGGCTGATCTGTCTAATCTGTGTTAGTAGACAGGTACCCAGGCTGATCTGTCTAATCTGTGTTAGAACTAGACAGGTACCCAGGCTGATCTGTCTAATCTGTGTTAGAACTAGACAGGTACCCAGGCTGATCTGTCTAATCTGTGTTAGAACTAGACTGGTACCCAGGCTGATCTGTCTAATCTGTGTTAGTAGACAGGTACCCAGGCTGATCTGTCTAATCTGTGTTAGTAGACTGGTACTCAGGCTGATCTGTCTAATCTGTGTTAGTAGACAGGTACCCAGGCTGATCTGTCTAATCTGTGTTAGTAGACAGGTACCCAGGCTGATCTGTCTAATCTGTGTTAGTAGACTGGTACCCAGGCTGATCTGTCTAATCTGTGTTAGTAGACAGGTAGCCAGGCTGATCTGTCTAATCTGTGTTAGTAGACAGGTACCCAGGCTGATCTGTCTAATCTGTGTTAGAACTAGACAGGTACCCAGGCTGATCTGTCTAATCTGTGTTAGAACTAGACAGGTACCCAGGCTGATCTGTCTAATCTGTGATAGAACTAGACTGGTACCCAGGCTGATCTGTCTAATCTGTGTTAGTAGACAGGTACCCAGGCTGATCTGTCTAATCTGTGTTAGTAGACAGGTACCCAGGCTGATCTGTCTAATCTGTGTTAGAACTAGACTGGTACCCAGGCTGATCTGTCAAATCTGTGTTAGTAGACAGGTACCCAGGCTGATCTGTCTAATCTGTGTTAGAACTAGACAGGTACCCAGGCTGATCTGTCTAATCTGTGTTAGTAGACAGGTACCCAGGCTGATCTGTCTAATCTGTGTTAGAACTAGACAGGTACCCAGGCTGATCTGTCTAATCTGTGTTAGAACTAGACAGGTACCCAGGCTGATCTGTCTAATCTGTGTTAGAACTAGACAGGTACCCAGGCTGATCTGTCTAATCTGTGTTAGAACTAGACAGGTACCCAGGCTGATCTGTCTAATCTGTGTTAGAACTAGACAGGTACCCAGGCTGATCTGTCTAATCTGTGTTAGTAGACAGGTACCCAGGCTGATCTGTCTAATCTGTGTTAGAACTAGACAGGTACCCAGGCTGATCTGTCTAATCTGTGTTAGTAGACAGGTACCCAGGCTGATCTGTCTAATCTGTGTTAGTAGACTGGTACTCAGGCTGATCTGTCTAATCTGTGTTAGAACTAGACAGGTACCCAGGCTGATCTGTCTAATCTGTGTTAGAACTAGACAGGTACCCAGTCTGATCTGTCTAATCTGTGTTAGTAGACAGGTACCCAGGCTGATCTGTCTAATCTGTGTTAGTAGACAGGTACCCAGGCTGATCTGTCTAATCTGTGTTAGAACTAGACAGGTACCCAGACTGATCTGTCTAATCTGTGTTAGAACTAGACAGGTACCCAGGCTGATCTGTCTAATCTGTGTTAGTAGACAGGTACCCAGGCTGATCTGTCTAATCTGTGTTAGTAGACAGGTACCCAGGCTGATCTGTCTAATCTGTGTTAGTAGACAGGTACCCAGGCTGATCTGTCTAATCTGTGTTAGTAGACAGGTACCCAGGCTGATCTGTCTAATCTGTGTTAGTAGACAGGTACCCAGGCTGATCTGTCTAATCTGTGTTAGTAGACTGGTACCCAGGCTGATCTGTCTAATCTGTGTTAGTAGACAGGTAGCCAGGCTGATCTGTCTAATCTGTGTTAGTAGACAGGTACCCAGGCTGATCTGTCTAATCTGTGTTAGAACTAGACAGGTACCCAGGCTGATCTGTCTAATCTGTGTTAGAACTAGACAGGTACCCAGGCTGATCTGTCTAATCTGTGTTAGAACTAGACAGGTACCCAGGCTGATCTGTCTAATCTGTGTTAGAACTAGACAGGTACCCAGGCTGATCTGTCTAATCTGTGTTAGAACTAGACTGGTACCCAGGCTGATCTGTCAAATCTGTGTTAGTAGACAGGTACCCAGGCTGATCTGTCTAATCTGTGTTAGTAGACAGGTACCCAGGCTGATCTGTCTAATCTGTGTTAGTAGACAGGTACCCAGGCTGATCTGTCTAATCTGTGTTAGAACTAGACAGGTACCCAGGCTGATCTGTCTAATCTGTGTTAGTAGACTGGTACCCAGGCTGATCTGTCTAATCTGTGTTAGTAGACTGGTACTCAGGCTGATCTGTCTAATCTGTGTTAGAACTAGACAGGTACCCAGGCTGATCTGTCTAATCTGTGTTAGAACTAGACAGGTACCCAGGCTGATCTGTCTAATCTGTGTTAGTAGACAGGTACCCAGGCTGATCTGTCTAATCTGTGTTAGAACTAGACAGGTACCCAGGCTGATCTGTCTAATCTGTGTTAGAACTAGACAGGTACCCAGGCTGATCTGTCTAATCTGTGTTAGAACTAGACAGGTACCCAGGCTGATCTGTCTAATCTGTGTTAGAACTAGACAGGTACCCAGGCTGATCTGTCTAATCTGTGTTAGTAGACAGGTACCCAGGCTGATCTGTCTAATCTGTGTTAGAACTAGACAGGTACCCAGGCTGATCTGTCTAATCTGTGTTAGTAGACAGGTACCCAGGCTGATCTGTCTAATCTGTGTTAGTAGACAGGTACCCAGGCTGATCTGTCTAATCTGTGTTAGAACTAGACAGGTACCCAGGCTGATCTGTCTAATCTGTGTTAGTAGACTGGTACCCAGGCTGATCTGTCTAATCTGTGTTAGTAGACAGGTACCCAGGCTGATCTGTCTAATCTGTGTTAGTAGACTGGTACCCAGGCTGATCTGTCTAATCTGTGTTAGTAGACAGGTACCCAGGCTGATCTGTCTAATCTGTGTTAGTAGACTGGTACCCAGGCTGATCTGTCTAATCTGTGTTAGTAGACAGGTACCCAGGCTGATCTGTCTAATCTATGTTAGAACTAGACAGGTACACAGGCTGATCTGTCTAATCTGTGTTAGTAGACAGGTACCCAGGCTGATCTGTCTAATCTGTGTTAGAACTAGACAGGTACCCAGGCTGATCTGTCTAATCTGTGTTAGTAGACAGGTAGCCAGGCTGATCTGTCTAATCTGTGTTAGTAGACAGGTACCCAGGCTGATCTGTCTAATCTGTGTTAGTAGACAGGTACCCAGGCTGATCTGTCTAATCTGTGTTAGAACTAGACAGGTACCCAGGCTGATCTGTCTAATCTGTGTTAGAACTAGACAGGTACCCAGGCTGATCTGTCTAATCTGTGTTAGTAGACAGGTACCCAGGCTGATCTGTCTAATCTGTGTTAGTAGACAGGTACCCAGGCTGATCTGTCTAATCTGTGTTCGTAGACTGGTACCCAGGCTGATCTGTCTAATCTGTGTTAGTAGACAGGTACCCAGGCTGATCTGTCTAATCTGTGTTAGAACTAGACAGGTACCCAGGCTGATCTGTCTAATCTGTGTTAGAACTAGACAGGTACCCAGGCTGATCTGTCTAATCTGTGTTAGAACTAGACAGGTACTCAGGTTGATCTGTCTAATCTGTGTTAGAACTAGACAGGTACCCAGGCTGATCTGTCTAATCTGTGTTAGAACTAGACTGGTACCCAGGCTGATCTGTCTAATCTGTGTTAGAACTAGACTGGTACCCAGGCTGATCTGTCTAATCTGTGTTAGAACTAGACAGGTACCCAGGCTGATCTGTCTAATCTGTGTTAGTAGACAGGTACCCAGGCTGATCTGTCTAATCTGTGTTAGTAGACAGGTAGCCAGGCTGATCTGTCTAATCTGTGTTAGTAGACAGGTACCCAGGCTGATCTGTCTAATCTGTGTTAGAACTAGACAGGTACCCAGGCTGATCTGTCTAATCTGTGTTAGAACTAGACAGGTACCCAGGCTGATCTGTCTAATCTGTGTTAGAACTAGACAGGTACCCAGGCTGATCTGTCTAATCTGTGTTAGTAGACAGGTAGCCAGGCTGATCTGTCTAATCTGTGTTAGAACTAGACAGGTACCCAGGCTGATCTGTCTAATCTGTGTTAGTAGACAGGTACCCAGACTGATCTGTCTAATCTGTGTTAGTAGACAGGTACCCAGGCTGATCTGTCTAATCTGTGTTAGAACTAGACAGGTACCCAGACTGATCTGTCTAATCTGTGTTAGTAGACAGGTACCCAGGCTGATCTGTCTAATCTGTGTTAGAACTAGACAGGTACCCAGGCTGATCTGTCTAATCTGTGTTAGAACTAGACAGGTACCCAGGCTGATCTGTCTAAACTGTGTTAGTAGACAGGTACCCAGACTGATCTGTCTAATCTGTGTTAGTAGACAGGTACCCAGACTGATCTGTCTAATCTGTGTTAGTAGACAGGTACCCAGGCTGATCTGTCTAAACTGTGTTAGTAGACAGGTACCCAGACTGATCTGTCTAATCTGTGTTAGTAGACAGGTACCCAGGCTGATCTGTCTAATCTGTGTTAGTAGACAGGTACCCAGGCTGATCTGTCTAATCTGTGTTAGTAGACAGGTACCCAGGCTGATCTGTCTAATCTGTGTTAGAACTAGACAGGTACTCAGGCTGATCTGTCTAATCTGTGTTAGAACTAGACAGGTACCCAGGCTGATCTGTCTAATCTGTGTTAGAACTAGACAGGTACCCAGGCTGATCAATCTAATCTGTGTTAGAACTAGACAGGTACTCAGGTTGATCTGTCTAATCTGTGTTAGAACTAGACAGGTACCCAGGCTGATCTGTCTAATCTGTGTTAGAACTAGACAGGTACCCAGGCTGATCTGTCTAATCTGTGTTAGTAGACAGGTACCCAGGCTGATCTGTCTAATCTGTGTTAGAACTAGACAGGTACCCAGGCTGATCTGTCTAATCTGTGTTAGTAGACTGGTACTCAGGCTGATCTGTCTAATCTGTGTTAGAACTAGACAGGTACCCAGGCTGATCTGTCTAATCTGTGTTAGAACTAGACAGGTACCCAGGCTGATCTGTCTAATCTGTGTTAGTAGACAGGTACCCAGGCTGATCTGTCTAATCTGTGTTAGAACTAGACAGGTACCCAGGCTGATCTGTCTAATCTGTGTTAGAACTAGACAGGTACCCAGGCTGATCTGTCTAATCTGTGTTAGAACTAGACAGGTACCCAGGCTGATCTGTCTAATCTGTGTTAGAACTAGACAGGTACCCAGGCTGATCTGTCTAATCTGTGTTAGTAGACAGGTACCCAGGCTGATCTGTCTAATCTGTGTTAGTAGACAGGTACCCAGGCTGATCTGTCTAATCTGTGTTAGTAGACAGGTACCCAGGCTGATCTGTCTAATCTGTGTTAGTAGACAGGTACCCAGGCTGATCTGTCTAATCTGTGTTAGAACTAGACAGGTACCCAGGCTGATCTGTCTAATCTGTGTTAGTAGACAGGTACCCAGGCTGATCTGTCTAATCTGTGTTAGAACTAGACTGGTACCCAGGCTGATCTGTCTAATCTGTATTAGTAGACAGGTACCCAGGCTGATCTGTCTAATCTGTGTTAGAACTAGACAGGTACCCAGGCTGATCTGTCTAATCTGTGTTAGAACTAGACAGGTACCCAGGCTGATCTGTCTAATCTGTGTTAGAACTAGACAGGTACCCAGGCTGATCTGTCTAATCTGTGTTAGAACTAGACAGGTACCCAGGCTGATCTGTCTAATCTGTGTTAGTAGACAGGTACCCAGGCTGATCTGTCTAATCTGTGTTAGAACTAGACAGGTACCCAGGCTGATCTGTCTAATCTGTGTTAGTAGACAGGTACCCAGGCTGATCTGTCTAATCTGTGTTAGAACTAGACAGGTACCCAGGCTGATCTGTCTAATCTGTGTTAGTAGACAGGTACCCAGGCTGATCTGTCTAATCTGTGTTAGTAGACTGGTACCCAGGCTGATCTGTCTAATCTGTGTTAGTAGACAGGTACCCAGGCTGATCTGTCTAATCTGTGTTAGAACTAGACAGGTACCCAGGCTGATCTGTCTAATCTGTGTTAGTAGACAGGTACCCAGGCTGATCTGCCTAATCTGTGTTAGAACTAGACAGGTACCCAGGCTGACCCGTGCTTCTACACCTGCATTGCTTGCTGTTTGGGGTTTTAGGCTGGGTTTCTGTACAGCACTTTGAGATATCAGCTGATGTACGAAGGGCTATATAAATAAATTTGATTTGATTTGATTTGATCTGTCTAATCTGTGTTAGAACTAGACAGGTACCCAGGCTGATCTGTCTAATCTGTGTTAGAACTAGACAGGTACCCAGTCTGATCTGTCTAATCTGTGTTAGAACTAGACAGGTACCCAGTCTGATCTGTCTAATCTGTGTTAGAACTAGACAGGTACCCAGGCCGATCTGTCTAATCTGTGTTAGAACTAGACAGGTACCCAGGCTGATCTGTCTAATCTGTGTTAGTAGACAGGTACCCAGGCTGATCTGTCTAATCTGTGTTAGTAGACAGGTACCCAGGCTGATCTGTCTAATCTGTGTTAGTAGACTGGTACCCAGGCTGATCTGTCTAATCTGTGTTAGTAGACAGGTACCCAGTCTAATCTGTCACAACGTTGACAGTCATGCGACCCTCTCCTGTAGTGGTGTGGCTGTTCCCCCTGTATCAGGCACCTCATCAGCAGCCTGCACGATGGCATCAGCCAGCCTCGGGTCCAGTCCGTAGTCCTTGTTGACCTCTGCAGCAGCCCTCTTCAGAATCCCAAAGGCTTTGATCACCTGGATCTGTTGGACACCAAAGACAGTAGTGAGGACGTGTGGCGCTACGATGATTTCACTGATACACTACGATACGCCGGATACAGGAAGTAACCTTTAGTCTGATCTGAATCTGGGGGGAAATAGGACAGGAAATTGTTGCAAGGATGTGTGTCCAATTTGTAGCGAGAGCTAGCTACAATGACCCCCCCCACCCCCCGAGACATGGCGGGACGGGTGACCTACAGCCACAGGGATCCACAGCCATGTCTCAGGGCTCAAGCTACACCTTGACAGATGGAAGTGGCACCTAGTCTGAACTTACTGGCATTCTCTCCGACGGTCCTCCGATCTTGAAGTTCATGGTGGATCTGACAGTCTGAGCACCATAGTACTTGTCAACGGGAACCTTCAGCTCCCCGAAGGTGTCTGCCTCAATTCTGTACTCTGAAGACTGAACAACAACATTGACACAGTCAAAGAGCAAAGATGAAAAGTTATTCTGGGTTACTACATGGTTATTGGGTTAGAGAGGCATAGTCTCAACAACAACAAAAAAACTAGTAGCTAGCTATAGACTTGTTTTGTTGACATTTGAAAGATAAAATCTGAACAACAGAACGGTTGTTTCTCTGGCTGACCTATCAGGTGTTAGGATACAGAACTCCTAGCTAATTGTAGGTAAACAAATCACTACGCAGCCATTTGCTCAGTGCTCTGTGCCAGCGGTAGTGTTGGTATGCAGTTTGCCAAGTACCTCGACTCCTCCACGGAGTTGAGAGTAGACAGTTTATTAATGAACCTCTAGGGCTGTGGAGGTCACGACATTAAGGCAGCAGGTTATTAATGAACCTCTAGGGCTGTGGAGGTCATGACATTAAGGCAGCAGGTTATTAATGAACCTCTAGCGCTGTGGAGGTCATGACATTAAGGCAGCAGGTTATTAATGAACCTCTAGGGCTGTGGAGGTCATGACATTAAGGCAGCAGGTTATTAATGAACCTCTAGGGCTGTGGAGGTCACGACATTAAGGCAGCAGGTTATTAATGAACCTCTAGGGCTGTGGAGGTCATGACATTAAGGCAGCAGGTTATTAATGAACCTCTAGGGCTGTGGAGGTCACGACATTAAGGCAGCAGGTTATTAATGAACCTCTAGGGCTGTGGAGGTCATGACATTAAGGCAGCAGGTTATTAATGAACCTCTAGGGCTGTGGAGGTCACGACATTAAGGCAGCAGGTTATTCATGAACCTCTAGGGCTGTGGAGGTCATGACATTAAGGCAGCAGGTTATTAATGAACCTCTAGGGCTGTGGAGGTCATGACATTAAGGCAGCAGGTTATTAATGAACCTCTAGGGCTGTGGAGGTCATGACATTAAGGCAGCAGGTTATTAATGAACCTCTAGGGCTGTGGAGGTCACGACATTAAGGCAGCAGGTTATTAATGAACCTCTAGGGCTGTGGAGGTCACTACTTTAAGGCAGCAGGTTATTAATGAACCTCTAGGGCTGTGGAGGTCATGACATTAAGGCAGCAGGTTATTAATGAACCTCTAGGGCTGTGGAGGTCATGACATTAAGGCAGCAGGTTATTAATGAACCTCTAGGGCTGTGGAGGTCATGACATTAAGACAGCAGGTTATTAATGAACCTCTAGGGCTGTGGAGGTCATGACATTAAGGCAGCAGGTTATTAATGAACCTCTAGGGCTGTGGAGGTCATGACATTAAGGCAGCAGGTTATTAATGAACCTCTAGGGCTGTGGAGGTCATGACATTAAGGCAGCAGGTTATTAATGAACCTCTAGGGCTGTGGAGGTCATGACATTAAGACAGCAGGTTATTAATGAACCTCTAGGGCTGTGGAGGTCATGACATTAAGGCAGCAGGTTATTAATGAACCTCTAGGGCTGTGGAGGTCATGACATTAAGGCAGCAGGTTATTAATGAACCTCTAGGGCTGTGGAGGTCATGACATTAAGGCAGCAGGTTATTAATGAACCTCTAGGGCTGTGGAGGTCATGACATTAAGGCAGCAGGTTATTAATGAACCTCTAGGGCTGTGGAGGTCATGACATTAAGGCAGCAGGTTATTAATGAACCTCTAGGGCTGTGGAGGTCATGACATTAAGGCAGCAGGTTATTAATGAACCTCTAGGGCTGTGGAGGTCACGACATTAAGACAGCAGGTTATTAATGAACCTCTAGGGCTGTGGAGGTCATGACATTAAGGCAGCAGGTTATTAATGAACCTCTAGGGCTGTGGAGGTCATGACATTAAGGCAGCAGGTTATTAATGAACCTCTAGGGCTGTGGAGGTCACGACATTAAGGCAGCAGGTTATTAATGAACCTCTAGGGCTGTGGAGGTCATGACATTAAGGCAGCAGGTTATTAATGAACCTCTAGGGCTGTGGAGGTCATGACATTAAGACAGCAGGTTATTAATGAACCTCTAGGGCTGTGGAGGTCATGACATTAAGGCAGCAGGTTATTAATGAACCTCTAGGGCTGTGGAGGTCATGACATTAAGGCAGCAGGTTATTAATGAACCTCTAGCGCTGTGGAGGTCATGACATTAAGGCAGCAGGTTATTAATGAACCTCTAGGGCTGTGGAGGTCATGACATTAAGGCAGCAGGTTATTAATGAACCTCTAGGGCTGTGGAGGTCATGACATTAAGGCAGCAGGTTATTAATGAACCTCTAGGGCTGTGGAGGTCATGACATTAAGGCAGCAGGTTATTAATGAACCTCTAGGGCTGTGGAGGTCACGACATTAAGGCAGCAGGTTATTAATGAACCTCTAGGGCTGTGGAGGTCACGACATTAAGGCAGCAGGTTATTAATGAACCTCTAGGGCTGTGGAGGTCACGACATTAAGGCAGCAGGTTATTAATGAACCTCTAGGGCTGTGGAGGTCACGACATTAAGGCAGCAGGTTATTAATGAACCTCTAGGGCTGTGGAGGTCATGACATTAAGGCAGCAGGTTATTAATGAACCTCTAGGGCTGTGGAGGTCATGACATTAAGACAGCAGGTTATTAATGAACCTCTAGGGCTGTGGAGGTCATGACATTAAGGCAGCAGGTTATTAATGAACCTCTAGGGCTGTGGAGGTCACGACATTAAGGCAGCAGGTTATTAATGAACCTCTAGGGCTGTGGAGGTCATGACATTAAGGCAGCAGGTTATTAATGAACCTCTAGGGCTGTGGAGGTCATGACATTAAGGCAGCAGGTTATTAATGAACCTCTAGGGCTGTGGAGGTCACGACATTAAGGCAGCAGGTTATTCATGAACCTCTAGGGCTGTGGAGGTCACGACATTAAGGCAGCAGGTTATTAATGAACCTCTAGGGCTGTGGAGGTCACGACATTAAGGCAGCAGGTTATTAATGAACCTCTAGGGCTGTGGAGGTCACGACATTAAGGCAGCAGGTTATTAATGAACCTCTAGGGCTGTGGAGGTCATGACATTAAGGCAGCAGGTTATTAATGAACCTCTAGGGCTGTGGAGGTCATGACATTAAGGCAGCAGGTTATTAATGAACCTCTAGGGCTGTGGAGGTCATGACATTAAGGCAGCAGGTTATTAATGAACCTCTAGGGCTGTGGAGGTCACGACATTAAGGCAGCAGGTTATTAATGAACCTCTAGGGCTGTGGAGGTCATGACATTAAGACAGCAGGTTATTAATGAACCTCTAGGGCTGTGGAGGTCATGACATTAAGCAGCAGGTTATTAATGAACCTCTAGGGCTGTGGAGGTCATGACATTAAGACAGCAGGTTATTAATGAACCTCTAGGGCTGTGGAGGTCATGACATTAAGGCAGCAGGTTATTAATGAACCTCTAGGGCTGTGGAGGTCATGACATTAAGACAGCAGGTTATTAATGAACCTCTAGGGCTGTGGAGGTCATGACATTAAGGCAGCAGGTTATTAATGAACCTCTAGGGCTGTGGAGGTCACAACATTAAGGCAGCAGGTTATTAATGAACCTCTAGGGCTGTGGAGGTCATGACATTAAGGCAGCAGGTTATTAATGAACCTCTAGGGCTGTGGAGGTCATGACATTAAGGCAGCAGGTTATTAATGAACCTCTAGGGCTGTGGAGGTCATGACATTAAGACAGCAGGTTATTAATGAACCTCTAGGGCTGTGGAGGTCATGACATTAAGGCAGCAGGTTATTAATGAACCTCTAGGGCTGTGGAGGTCATGACATTAAGGCAGCAGGTTATTAATGAACCTCTAGGGCTGTGGAGGTCACGACATTAAGGCAGCAGGTTATTAATGAACCTCTAGGGCTGTGGAGGTCATGACATTAAGGCAGCAGGTTATTAATGAACCTCTAGGGCTGTGGAGGTCATGACATTAAGGCAGCAGGTTATTAATGAACCTCTAGGGCTGTGGAGGTCATGACATTAAGGCAGCAGGTTATTAATGAACCTCTAGGGCTGTGGAGGTCATGACATTAAGGCAGCAGGTTATTAATGAACCTCTAGGGCTGTGGAGGTCATGACATTAAGGCAGCAGGTTATTAATGAACCTCTAGGGCTGTGGAGGTCACGACATTAAGGCAGCAGGTTATTAATGAACCTCTAGGGCTGTGGAGGTCATGACATTAAGGCAGCAGGTTATTAATGAACCTCTAGGGCTGTGGAGGTCATGACATTAAGGCAGCAGGTTATTAATGAACCTCTAGGGCTGTGGAGGTCACGACATTAAGGCAGCAGGTTATTAATGAACCTCTAGGGCTGTGGAGGTCATGACATTAAGGCAGCAGGTTATTAATGAACCTCTAGGGCTGTGGAGGTCATGACATTAAGGCAGCAGGTTATTAATGAACCTCTAGGGCTGTGGAGGTCATGACATTAAGACAGCAGGTTATTAATGAACCTCTAGGGCTGTGGAGGTCATGACATTAAGGCAGCAGGTTATTAATGAACCTCTAGGGCTGTGGAGGTCACGACATTAAGGCAGCAGGTTATTAATGAACCTCTAGGGCTGTGGAGGTCACGACATTAAGGCAGCAGGTTATTAATGAACCTCTAGGGCTGTGGAGGTCATGACATTAAGACAGCAGGTTATTAATGAACCTCTAGGGCTGTGGAGGTCATGACATTAAGGCAGCAGGTTATTAATGAACCTCTAGGGCTGTGGAGGTCATGACATTAAGACAGCAGGTTATTAATGAACCTCTAGGGCTGTGGAGGTCACGACATTAAGGCAGCAGGTTATTAATGAACCTCTAGGGCTGTGGAGGTCATGACATTAAGGCAGCAGGTTATTAATGAACCTCTAGGGCTGTGGAGGTCATGACATTAAGGCAGCAGGTTATTAATGAACCTCTAGGGCTGTGGAGGTCATGACATTAAGGCAGCAGGTTATTAATGAACCTCTAGGGCTGTGGAGGTCATGACATTAAGGCAGCAGGTTATTAATGAACCTCTAGGGCTGTGGAGGTCATGACATTAAGGCAGCAGTTTATTAATGAACCTCTAGGGCTGTGGAGGTCACGACATTAAGGCAGCAGGTTATTAATGAACCTCTAGGGCTGTGGAGGTCACGACATTAAGGCAGCAGGTTATTAATGAACCTCTAGGGCTGTGGAGGTCATGACATTAAGGCAGCAGGTTATTAATGAACCTCTAGGGCTGTGGAGGTCATGACATTAAGACAGCAGGTTATTAATGAACCTCTAGGGCTGTGGAGGTCATGACATTAAGACAGCAGGTTATTAATGAACCTCTAGGGCTGTGGAGGTCATGACATTAAGGCAGCAGGTTATTAATGAACCTCTAGGGCTGTGGAGGTCATGACATTAAGGCAGCAGGTTATTAATGAACCTCTAGGGCTGTGGAGGTCACGACATTAAGGCAGCAGGTTATTAATGAACCTCTAGGGCTGTGGAGGTCATGACATTAAGGCAGCAGGTTATTAATGAACCTCTAGGGCTGTGGAGGTCATGACATTAAGGCAGCAGGTTATTAATGAACCTCTAGGGCTGTGGAGGTCATGACATTAAGGCAGCAGGTTATTAATGAACCTCTAGGGCTGTGGAGGTCATGACATTAAGGCAGCAGGTTATTAATGAACCTCTAGGGCTGTGGAGGTCATGACATTAAGGCAGCAGGTTATTAATGAACCTCTAGGGCTGTGGAGGTCATGACATTAAGGCAGCAGGTTATTAATGAACCTCTAGGGCTGTGGAGGTCATGACATTAAGGCAGCAGGTTATTAATGAACCTCTAGGGCTGTGGAGGTCATGACATTAAGACAGCAGGTTATTAATGAACCTCTAGGGCTGTGGAGGTCACGACATTAAGGCAGCAGGTTATTAATGAACCTCTAGGGCTGTGGAGGTCACGACATTAAGACAGCAGGTTATTAATGAACCTCTAGGGCTGTGGAGGTCATGACATTAAGGCAGCAGGTTATTAATGAACCTCTAGGGCTGTGGAGGTCACGACATTAAGGCAGCAGGTTATTAATTAACCTCTAGGGCTGTGGAGGTCACGACATTAAGGCAGCAGGTTATTAATGAACCTCTAGGGCTGTGGAGGTCATGACATTAAGGCAGCAGGTTATTAATGAACCTCTAGAGCTGTGGAGGTCATGACATTAAGACAGCAGGTTATTAATGAACCTCTAGGGCTGTGGAGGTCATGACATTAAGGCAGCAGGTTATTAATGAACCTCTAGGGCTGTGGAGGTCATGACATTAAGGCAGCAGGTTATTAATGAACCTCTAGGGCTGTGGAGGTCATGACATTAAGACAGCAGGTTATTAATGAACCTCTAGGGCTGTGGAGGTCACGACATTAAGGCAGCAGGTTATTAATGAACCTCTAGGGCTGTGGAGGTCATGACATTAAGGCAGCAGGTTATTAATGAACCTCTAGGGCTGTGGAGGTCATGACATTAAGGCAGCAGGTTATTAATGAACCTCTAGGGCTGTGGAGGTCACGACATTAAGGCAGCAGGTTATTAATGAACCTCTAGGGCTGTGGAGGTTATGACATTAAGGCAGCAGGTTATTAATGAACCTCTAGGGCTGTGGAGGTCATGACATTAAGGCAGCAGGTTATTAATGAACCTCTAGGGCTGTGGAGGTCATGACATTAAGACAGCAGGTTATTAATGAACCTCTAGGGCTGTGGAGGTCATGACATTAAGGCAGCAGGTTATTAATGAACCTCTAGGGCTGTGGAGGTCATGACATTAAGGCAGCAGGTTATTAATCGTTAAATCAAATGTTGAGCATCTCCATACAAGCCACTGATGCCTTTGAAACATCTACAGTTTTTAAGTTGAATAATTCAATGTAATATACACCATCACAACACAGCCATTACATATTTTAGTCATTATGATATGAAGAAAACGTATTTCAGAACTACAGAATATGAGTTGGGCTACTGTATGTTATCTGACTATGTTCCATGATATCGGGCTGTAGACTAGTTCATTTATTAGACTAGATACTGTATGTTATCTGACTATAGACTAGTTCATTTATCTGACTAGATACTGTATGTTATCTGGCTATAGACTAGTTCATTTATCTGACTAGATACTGTATGTTATCTGGCTATAGACTAGTTCATTTATAAGACCAGATACTGTATGTTATCTGACTATAGACTGTATGTTATCTGGCTATAGACTAGTTCATTTATCAGAATAGATACTGTATGTTATCTGGCTATAGACTAGTTCATTTAGCTGACTAGATACTGTATGTTATCTGGCTGTAGACTAGTTCATTTATCAGACTAGATACTGTATGTTATCTGGCTATAGACTAGTTCATTTAGCTGACTAGATACTGTATGTTATCTGGCTGTAGACTAGTTCATTTATCAGACTAGATACTGTATGTTATCTGGCTATAGACTAGTTCATTTATCTGACTAGATACTGTATGTTATCAGACTATAGACTGTATGTTATCTGGCTATAGACTGTAGGCTTGTTCATTTATCAGACTAGATACTGTATGTTATCTGGCTATAGACTAGTTCATTTATCAGACTAGATACTGTATGTTATCTGGCTGTAGGCTAGTTCATTTATCTGACTAGATACTGTATGTTATCTGGCTATAGACTGTAGACTAGTTCATTTATCTGACTAGATACTGTATGTTATCTGGCTATAGACTAGTTCATTTATCAGACTAGATACTGTATGTTATCTGGCTATAGACTGTAGACTAGTTCATTTATCTGACTAGATACTGTATGTTATCTGGCTATAGACTAGTTCATTTATCTGACTAGATACTGTATGTTATCTGGCTATAGACTAGTTCATTTATCTGACTAGATACTGTATGTTATCTGGCTATAGACTAGTTCATTTATCAGATTAGATACTGTATGTTATCTGGCTATAGACTAGTTCATTTATAAGACTAGATACTGTATGTTATCTGACTATAGACTAGTTCATTTATCAGACTAGATACTGTATGTTATCTGGCTATAGACTAGTTCATTTATAAGACTAGATACTGTATGTTATCTGACTATAGACTAGTTCATTTATCAGACTAGATACTGTATGTTATCTGGCTGTAGACTAGTTCATTTATCAGATTAGATACTGTATGTTATCTGACTATAGACTGTATGTTATCTGGCTATAGACTAGTTCATTTATCAGACTAGATACTGTATGTTATCTGGCTATAGACTAGTTCATTTAGCAGATTAGATACTGTATGTTATCTGACTATAGACTAGTTCATTTATCAGATTAGATACTGTATGTTATCTGGCTATAGACTAGTTCATTTATCAGATTAGATACTGTATGTTATCTGGCTATAGACTGTAGACTAGTTCATTTATCAGATTAGATACTGTATGTTATCTGGCTATAGACTAGTTCATTTATCAGACTAGATACTGTATGTTATCTGGCTATAGACTGTAGACTAGTTCATTTATCAGATTAGATACTGTATGTTATCTGGCTATAGACTAGTTCATTTATTAGACTAGATACTGTATGTTATCTGACTGTAGACTAGTTCATTTATCAGATTAGATACTGTATGTTATCTAGCTATAGACTAGTTCATTTATCAGATTAGATACTGTATGTTATCTGGCTATAGACTAGTTCATTTATCAGACTAGATACTGTATGTTATCTGGCTATAGACTAGTTCATTTATCAGATTAGATACTGTATGTTATCTGGCTATAGACTGTAGACTAGTTCATTTATCAGATTAGATACTGTATGTTATCTGGCTATAGACTGTAGACTAGTTCATTTATCAGATTAGATACTGTATGTTATCTGGCTATAGACTGTAGACTAGTTCATTTATCAGACTAGATACTGTATGTTATCTGGCTATAGACTGTAGACTAGTTCATTTATCAGATTAGATACTGTATGTTATCTGACTGTAGACTAGTTCATTTATCAGATTAGATACTGTATGTTATCTGGCTATAGACTGTAGACTAGTTCATTTATCAGATTAGATACTGTATGTTATCTGGCTATAGACTAGTTCATTTATCAGATTAGATACTGTATGTTATCTGGCTGTAGACTAGTTCATTTATCAGACTAGATACTGTATGTTATCTGACTATAGACTAGTTAATTTATCAGATTAGATACTGTATGTTATCTGACTATAGACTAGTTCATTTAGCAGACTAGATACTGAATGTTATCTGACTATAGACTAGTTCATTTATCAGATTAGATACTGTAAGTTATCTGACTATAGACTAGTTCATTTATCAGACTAGATACTGTATGTTATCTGGCTATAGACTGTAGACTAGTTAATTTATCAGATTAGATACTGTATGTTATCTGACTGTAGACTAGTTCATTTATCAGACTAGATACTGTATGTTATCTGGCTATAGACTGTAGACTAGTTAATTTATCAGATTAGATACTGTATGTTATCTGACTATAGACTAGTTCATTTAGCAGACTAGATACTGTATGTTATCTGACTGTAGACTAGTTAATTTATCAGATTAGATACTGTATGTTATCTGACTATAGACTAGTTAATTTATCAGATTAGATACTGTATGTTATCTGGCTATAGACTAGTTCATTTATCAGACTAGATACTGTATGTTATCTGGCTATAGACTGTAGACTAGTTAATTTATCAGATTAGATACTGTATGTTATCTGACTATAGACTAGTTAATTTATCAGACTAGATACTGTATGTTATCTGACTATAGACTAGTTCATTTATCAGACTAGATACTGTATGTTATCTGGCTATAGACTGTAGACTAGTTAATTTATCAGATTAGATACTGTATGTTATCTGACTATAGACTAGTTCATTTAGCAGACTAGATACTGTATGTTATCTGACTGTAGACTAGTTCATTTATCAGACTAGATACTGTATGTTATCTGGCTGTAGGCTAGTTCATTTATCAGACTAGATACTGTATGTTATCTGGCTATAGACTGTAGACTAGTTAATTTATTAGATTAGATACTGTATGTTATCTGACTATAGACTAGTTCATTTATCAGACTAGATACTGTATGTTATCTGGCTATAGACTAGTTCATTTATCAGACTAGATACTGTATGTTATCTGGCTATAGACTGTAGACTAGTTAATTTATTAGATTAGATACTGTATGTTATCTGACTATAGACTAGTTCATTTATCAGACTAGATACTGTATGTTATCTGGCTATAGACTAGTTCATTTATCAGACTAGATACTGTATGTTATCTGGCTATAGACTGTAGACTAGTTAATTTATTAGATTAGATACTGTATGTTATCTGACTATAGACTAGTTCATTTAGCAGACTAGATACTGTATGTTATCTGACTGTAGACTAGTTCATTTATCAGACTAGATACTGTATGTTATCTGGCTATAGACTAGACTAGTTCATTTATCAGATTAGATACTGTATGTTATCTGGCTATAGACTGTAGACTAGTTCATTTATCAGATTAGATACTGTATGTTATCTGGCTATAGACTAGTTCATTTATCAGACTAGATACTGTATGTTATCTGGCTATAGACTAGACTAGTTCATTTATCAGATTAGATACTGTATGTTATCTGACTGTAGACTAGTTCATTTATCAGATTAGATACTGTATGTTATCTGGCTATAGACTAGTTCATTTATCAGACTAGATACTGTATGTTATCTGACTGTAGACTAGTTCATTTATCAGATTAGATACTGTATGTTATCTGGCTATAGACTAGTTCATTTATTAGACTAGATACTGTATGTTATCTGGCTATAGACTAGTTCATTTATCAGATTAGATACTGTATGTTATCTGGCTATAGACTAGTTCATTTATCAGACTAGATACTGTGTGTTATCTGGCTATAGACTAGTTCATTTATCAGATTAGATACTGTATGTTATCTGACTATAGACTAGTTCATTTAGCAGACTAGATACTGTATGTTATCTGACTATAGACTGTTCATTTATCTGACTAGATACTGTATGTTATCTGGCTATAGACTGTAGACTAGTTCATTTATCAGACTAGATACTGTGTGTTATCTGGCTATAGACTAGTTCATTTATCAAACCAGATACTGTATGTTATCTGGCTATAGACTAGTTCATTTATCTGACTAGATACTGTATGTTATCTGGCTATAGACTGTAGACTAGTTCATTTATCAGATTAGATACTGTATGTTATCTGGCTATAGACTAGTTCATTTATTAGACTAGATACTGTATGTTATCTGGCTATAGACTAGTTCATTTATCTGACTAGATACTGTATGTTATCTGGCTATAGACTAGACTAGTTCATTTATCTGACTAGATACTGTATGTTATCTGGCTATAGACTAGTTCATTTATCTGACTAGATACTGTATGTTATCTGGCTATAGACTTGTTCATTTATCAGATTAGATACTGTATGTTATCTGACTATAGACTGTAGACTAGTTCATTTATCAGACTAGATACTGTATGTTATCTGACTATAGACTAGTTCATTTATCAGACTAGATACTGAATGTTATCTGGCTATAGACTTGTTCATTTATCAGATTAGATACTGTATGTTATCTGACTATAGACTAGTTCATTTATCAGATTAGATACTGTATGTTATCTGGCTATAGACTATAGACTAGTTCATTTATCAGACTAGATACTGTATGTTATCTGGCTATAGACTTGTTCATTTATCAGATTAGATACTGTATGTTATCTGACTATAGACTAGTTCATTTATCAGATTAGATACTGTATGTTATCTGGCTATAGACTATAGACTAGTTCATTTATTAGATTAGATACTGTATGTTATCTGGCTATAGACTATAGACTAGTTCATTTATCAGACTAGATACTGTATGTTATCTGGCTATAGACTAGTTCATTTATCTGACTAGATACTGTATGTTATCTGGCTATAGACTAGACTAGTTCATTTATCTGACTAGATACTGTATGTTATCTGACTATAGACTAGTTCATTTAGCAGACTAGATACTGTATGATATCTGACTGTAGACTAGTTCATTTATTAGACTAGATACTGTATGTTATCTGACTATAGACTAGTTCATGTATCAGACTAGATACTGTATGTTATCTGACTATAGACTAGTTCATTTATTAGACTAGATACTGTATGTTATCTGACTATAGACTAGTTCATTTAGCAGACTAGATACTGTATGTTATCTGGTTATAGACTGTAGACTAGTTCATTTATCTGACTAGATACTGTATGTTATCTGGCTATAGACTAGTTCATTTATCAGACTAGATACTGTATGTTATCTGACTATAGACTATAGACTAGTTCATTTAGCAGACTAGATACTGTATGTTATCTGACTATAGACTAGTTCATTTATTAGACTAGATACTGTATGTTATCTGACTATAGACTAGTTCATTTATCAGATTAGATACTGTATGTTATCTGACTATAGACTAGTTCATTTATCAGATTAGATACTGTATGTTATCTGACTATAGACTAGTTCATTTATCAGATTAGATACTGTATGTTATCTGGCTATAGACTAGTTCATTTATCAGACTAGATACTGTATGATATCTGACTGTAGACTAGTTCATTTAATCTGACTAGATACTGTGTGTTATCTGGCTATAGACTAGTTCATTTAGCAGACTAGATACTGTGTGTTATCTGGCTATAGACTAGTTCATTTATCAGACTAGATACTGTATGTTATCTGGCTATAGACTGTTCATTTATCAGATTAGATACTGTATGTTATCTGGCTATAGACTGTTCATTTATCAGATTAGATACTGTATGTTATCTGGCTATAGACTAGTTCATTTATCAGATTAGATACTGTATGTTATCTGACTATAGACTAGTTCATTTAGCAGACTAGATACTGTATGTTATCTGGTTATAGACTGTAGACTAGTTCATTTATCTGACTAGATACTGTATGTTATCTGGCTATAGACTAGTTCATTTATCAGGCTAGATACTGTATGTTATCTGGCTATAGACTGTAGACTAGTTCATTTATCAGACTAGATACTGTATGTTATCTGGCTATAGACTAGTTCATTTATCAGACTAGATACTGTGTGTTATCTGGCTATATTCCATGATATAGGGCTGTAGACTTAATCATTTAGCTGACAACATTTATGCTTAACAATCCTGTGACATTATTTTATAGTGGAGAATTTAATTTACCTGAATAAAACAGAAATGATCTTTTCCCCATTGTGGAGCGAGTGTGCATATGAAGAGGCTATGTTGAGCATAAAAGACACGAGTTATTTGGCAACTTTAGTTGTGAATGATACAAACCTTAGAAATCACAACATACATGGGCTGCATGGTGCAAATATAGGCGTTGGATGATTTAAGAAAGTAGCAGAAAAACAGCTTGCAGCTGTTTTCTCATCGAGTGATGACATTTTCACCCAACAGACATACTGTCAATTTAATGTGGTCTTCACTAATATGTATAATGAGTTTAGATTTAGAATGGCCCACTACATAATGTGCAGGAACAGCTGCAGGGGCTAAGACATGTAATCTGTAGACACTGGAATAGCGAATGGAGGCTGTGCTCATTCCTGCCCGTCCGTTTCGTAGGCTACTTTGGTTTTAGAAACAGAGCATGTGCTTTGAGATATAAATATATATTTTTAAATCTCATTTCCCTCCACGCATCAACCACTGTTTGAGGAGCTCTCGCTGCCCGACAGGAGACATCCCAACTCTGTATACGGGGGCCTCTCCGACCTCCAGTCAGCTACCCGGTGCTTCACTTGGGAAACCAAGTGAAATCTGTACGGTAGCATCGATAGTAAGATGTTTTTCGCTAACAAAATATATTTCCCTAAACAGTTGACAGGCAGTCTGCCCACTCGAGTAAAACTTTACTCATACTTGAGTCAAATTAAAAGATAGCTTTAAAAGAAAATGACTCACCCAGTAAAATACTACATGAGTAAGAGTCAAACTATTTGGTTATAAAATGTACTTAAGCATCAAAAGTAAAAGTATAAATAATTTTTAATTCCTTATATTAAAGCGAAACAGACAACATGATTTACTTATTTAATTATTATTATTATTATTATTATTATTATTATTATTATGTATTCTTTGTCCTGCTTATCATTCAAAATGTACTTTTGGGTGTCAGGGAAAATGTAAGGCGTAAAAATGACATTATTTTATATAGGAATGTGGTGGAGTAAAATTAAAAGTTGTCAAAAAATATAATTAAAATAAAGTACAGATACTATTTTTACTTTAAGTACTTTACACCACTGAGCAGAGCTAGTCCACTATGCATAATAAAAGTCCAAACTCAAAGGCGAGTGCTCATGTTTAATTTTGGAGTATAGGCCATATCAACGTACCAAAGACATCTTAAATCAGTTTTGTTTTATGTTTCTCTACACTTGGTAATATGTGGAAGGCTATGTACGGTATAACAGCACTATCGTCTTTTTAATTCAGGGTTTTTCTTTCGGCTTGGGCTCATACGTCTATGGATAATATAAACTCCATGTTTATGGTTGTTTTGAATGAATCTTCACAGTCCCCAAGTCCAGAACAGACTATGGGAGGGGCAAAGTACTACATAGAGCCATGACTACATGGAACTCTATTCCACAGTACTACATAGAGCCACGACCACGTGGAACTCTATTCCACAGTACCACATAGAGCCACGACCACGTGGAACTCTATTCCACAGTACTACATAGAGCCACGACTACATGGAACTCTATTCCACAGTACCACATAGAGCCACGACCACGTGGAACTCTATTCCACAGTACTACATAGAGCCATGACCACATGGAGCTCTATTCCACAGTACCACATAGAGCCACGACCACGTGGAACTCTATTCCACAGTACCACATAGAGCCACGACCACGTGGAACTCTATTCCACAGTACCACATAGAGCCATGACTACATGGAACTCTATTCCACAGTACTACATAGAGCCACGACTACATGGAACTCTATTCCACAGTACTACATAGAGCCACGACTACATGGAACTCTATTCCACAGTACCACATAGAGCCACGACCACGTGGAACTCTATTCCACAGTACTACATAGAGCCACGACCACGTGGAACTCTATTCCACAGTACCACATAGAGCCACGACCACGTGGAACTCTATTCCACAGTACCACATAGAGCCATGACTACATGGAACTCTATTCCACAGTACTACATAGAGCCATGACTACATGGAACTCTATTCTACAGTACTACATAGAGCCATGACTACATGGAACTCTATTCCACAGTACTACATAGAGCCATGACCACATGGAACTCTATTCCACAGTACCACATAGAGCCATGACTACATGGAACTCTATTCCACAGTACCACATAGAGCCACGACCACGTGGAACTCTATTCCACAGTACTACATAGAGCCATGACCACATGGAGCTCTATTCCACAGTACCACATAGAGCCACGACCACGTGGAACTCTATTCCACAGTACCACATAGAGCCACGACCACGTGGAACTCTATTCCACAGTACCACATAGAGCCATGACTACATGGAACTCTATTCCACAGTACTACATAGAGCCACGACTACATGGAACTCTATTCCACAGTACTACATAGAGCCACGACTACATGGAACTCTATTCCACAGTACCACATAGAGCCACGACCACGTGGAACTCTATTCCACAGTACTACATAGAGCCACGACCACGTGGAACTCTATTCCACAGTACCACATAGAGCCACGACCACGTGGAACTCTATTCCACAGTACCACATAGAGCCATGACTACATGGAACTCTATTCCACAGTACTACATAGAGCCATGACTACATGGAACTCTATTCTACAGTACTACATAGAGCCATGACTACATGGAACTCTATTCCACAGTACTACATAGAGCCATGACCACATGGAACTCTATTCCACAGTACCACATAGAGCCATGACTACATGGAACTCTATTCCACAGTACTACATAGAGCCATGACTACATGGAACTCTATTCCACAGTACCACATAGAGCCATGACTACATGGAACTCTATTCCACAGTACTACATAGAGCCATGACTACATGGAACTCTATTCTACAGTACTACATAGAGCCATGACTACATGGAACTCTATTCCACAGTACTACATAGAGCCATAACTACATGGAACTCTATTCCACAGTACCACATAGAGCCATGACCACATGGAACTCTATTCCACATCAAGTAACTAACAAAAGCAGTAATCTCTGATTTAAGAAACAGATAAAAATACACTTCATTGAACATTGAGGACTTTAGACACACACACACACACACACACACACACACACACCTGGATTGTGTTGTAGTAGAGTAGTGGCCGGAGGGCACACAATGTATTGTGAAATCTGTTGTAAAAATGTATTTTAATTTTTTTTTAAGGTATTATTATGTATATTACTGCCTTAATTTTTGCTGGACCAGAGGAAGAGTAGCGGCTGCCTTGTACAGTCTGACTTGTGATGGGACTGTTCACCAAAAGTCGCTCTGGATAAGAGCGTCTGCCAAATGACTTAAATGTAAAAGTGAGCCTTCATGTTAGATTCCTAGGGGCTACTTTCACCAACTACCTCGTACCCCTCTACACATTGACTCGCTAAGTCACTCCTTGTATAGCCTCGTTATTGCTATTTTATTGAGAAACGTTAACTATTTGCTTTTTATTTTTTTAAATTAAGACATTGTTCTTACGTTTTCACTCTGTATTGTTGGTTAAGGGCTCGTAAATAATTGTTCCACGGTCAAATCTACACCTGTTGTATTCGGCGCAAGTGACAAATACAATTTGAACTCCGTGTTTACTTGGTAAGTTATACAGTGAAAGTTAGCCAGTTAGCAGATAGTTGTAAACTGACTTTGACCTTCTGCCAGCCTGACACAAGATAACATTAGCCAAATGACAAGCTTGCTACCAGAATATTGCTGTGAATACTTGTGTTTCTCTTGTTTGACAGACTGCGGTTGTCCTAAAAACAGCATTACTACATTCATGTAAAGCTAGATAGCAAGATGGCTAACTATTCATTTGAGCTAGTACCACTAACTAACCAGTTAGCTTGGCTAACTAATAAGGTCATTTGCAGGGCCTGCGATGGGACTAACAACTGACTGTAACCTCCGAGAAGACCCCAAAACGTACCATTCTGGAGGAGATGACTGCAGGACTGTGCTTTGTGTTGGAAAGGCTCCTCGGCAACGCCTGGAGGTTGCAGTTAAATCGCAGGACGTTTCTCAAAGAGAGATACATTGCGTTATTAACTCAGCTGTCCCTTCAGACCAGGGCGGAACTAAACATGAGACAACTACACGTCTGTGTTAGGGGACGGAAACATATATTTGCAACATTTCTTGTGCACGTGAGGGGGGGGTATCATTTAAAGCACACCGAATCAAAAGCGATATAAAAATGTTATACTACATTTGACTGTCTTCGTGCCGTTGAAACAAGTGACGTGTTTGATATTACTGTATTTGTCATTACATTTTTAGGCCTTTTGGTTTGTCTAAACTAGTGTTGGGAAAATGCAAATGTGTAAGCGATCATGTATCCTGTATAGCCGCTAGTGGGCGCTATTTACATGTCTTTTTAACGGATCTCCACGTAAATAGCGGACACAAGCGGCTTTCCAGGCTAGAAATCATGGAATGTTGAGTCCTAAACTGCTATCTCTAATATTCAATTCAATTCAAGGGGCTTTATTGGCATGGGAAACATGTGTTAACATTGCCAAAGCAAGTAAGGTATATAATATATAAAGTGAAATAAACAATAAAAATTAACAGTAGACATCACACATACAGAAGTTTCAAAACAATAAAGACATTACAAATGTCGTATTATATATATATATATACAGTGTTTTTACAATGTGCAAATGGTAAAGGACACAAGATAACTGATAGGCACAGTGGGATAGGTGAGCACTGCAGCTACCAATTTAATTGTCTAAACTTGAATTTATGCTATGAGGATTTTTAGGCTCAGTTGTTTTAAGCCTTTGTGTGTTGTTTGTTGACGCCTGAGAGGAGTCCCCAGATCAGTTTTTCAGAGTTGCCACCAGTCCTGCGTTCACTTGAGCAGGAACATAAAAGTAAGGCATGTGATCCATTAGAAATTGTGAAATGGAATTATAGACAACTTAAAATATCGTCAGTAAAAGTAGCACTCACTTCTGTCATCATTAAGTGCTTTGAGGGGCTCGTTAAGGATCATATCACCTCTACTTTACCTGTCACCCTAGACCCACTTCAATTTGCTTACTGCCCCAATAGATCCACAGACGATACAATCGCCACCACACTGCACACTGCCCTATCCCATCTGGACAAGAGGAATACCTATGTAAGAATGCTGTTACTAATTTCAAATGTATATACTGTATTCTACTGTTTTAGTCAATGCCATTCCGACATTGCTCCTCCTAATATTTAAATATTTCTTAATTACATTGTTTTACTTTTAGATATGTGTATTGTTGTGAATTGTTAGATATTACTACAATGTTGGAGCGAGAAACACAAGCATTTCGCTACATCCGCAATAACATCTGCTAAATATCTGTATGTGACCAATAAAATTAGATTTGATTTGATTTTTTATTATAGATACAGTTCATATGGGTTTAATACCAATTTTCTGCCTCTACAATATAGCCTCTTCAGTATCACCAGCGAAGCACCATCACACCTCCTCCTCCATGCTTCACGGTGGGAACCATACATGCGGAGATCATCCGTTCACCTACTCTGTGTCTCACAAAGACACTGCAGTTGGATGCAAAAATCACACATTTGAACTCATCAGACCAAAGGACAGATTTCCACCGGTCTCATGTCCATTGCTCGTGTTTCTTGGCCCAAGCAAGTCTCTTCTTATTATTGGTGTCCTTTAGTAGTGGTTTCTTTGCAGCAATTCAACGATGAAGGCCTGATTCACACAGTCTCATCTGAACAGTTGATGTTGAGATGCGTCTGTTACTTGAAATCTGTGAAGCATTTATTTTGGCTGTAATCTGAGGTGCAGTTCATCTCTAATGATTTTATCCTCTGCAGCGGAGGTAACTCTGGGTCTTCCTTTCCTGTGGAGGTCCTCATGAGAGCCAGTTTCATCAAAGCGCTTGATGGTTTTTGCGACTGCACTTGAAGAAACTTTAAAAGTTTGACTGACTTTCATGTCTTAAAATCACGATAGACGTTGTTTCTCTTTGCTTATTTGATCTGTTCTTGCCATAATATGGACTTGGTCTTTACCAAATAGGGCTATCTTCTGTATACCACCCCTACCTTGTCACAATACAACTGATTGGCTCAAACTCATTAAGAAGGAAAAAATTCCACAAATTAACTTTTAACAAGGCACACCTGTTAATTGAAATGCATTCCAGGTGACTACTTCATGAAGCTGGTTGAGAGAATGCCAAGAGTGTGCAAAGCTGTCATCAAGAAAAAGCGTGGCTACTTTGAAGAATCTCAAATATAAAGTATATTTGGATTTGTGTAACACTTTCTTGGTTACTACATGATTCCATATGTGTTATTTCATAGTTTTGATGTCTTCACTATTATTCTACAATGTAGAAAATAGTTGTTTTAAAAAAACTTGAATGAGAAGTGTCCAAACTTTTGACTGGTACTGTATGTTTTTTAAAAGGCTGTAAATGAGGCTGAATGAACTGTTTCTCTGCCAGACAAGGCTCCGCTGATAACCAGGTGTAGCGGTGGTAAGGATTCACTCTATCGTGCTGAAAAGAAAGCTCTGCTGTTGGGACAGCTTTATGTCGACCCTAACAGTTTGTCACCATTATATAGTGCAATTAATGTATTGTTTAGTGTTGTGTTGTGTAGTGGCTTTGCTGGCATGCACAAAATCTTTTTTGAGTTTGCCATACCAAGATTTACATGCTATTATTGCCACTGATTCTAGTATTCTAATTCCTAATTCTATGGAAAATACTGTATCTTGAAAACCGGAAACATCCGCTTTCAGCCGCTCCCCCTGGAGAGATTTTGGTTGGCTGAGCCATATTAGAAAAGGAGGAGATAAGAATCCCAGCAGGAAATGAATAGAGGAACATATAACGCTCCGCCCAGTAGACTGTCGACCAATCACGTTCCCGTTATCAGCGGTTGCTAAGCTAATCGTCAAGCAATCCCTTCTAAAGGTCTGGGTATGACTCCAGAAACGTCCCTATTTTCCTCGAAAGTACTTAATGTCATGATTTCCACGCTTTACGATATTGCAGAGGTTAAGTTTTAGATAACTGTAATATAAACAAACAAATTAAATGTATTATTATCTCAAATCCTGGAAAATATTTAATATGTTGAGCTTCTTGTTCACATAATTGGTGCTCAGGTTGGATTTTTGTTCTAGCGCCCAATTGACTCCTTGAATGAGAGAAGTTTAAAGGAGAGATCAGTTTTAAAACTTCAACTTTTTCTCTCATTTGCATGTCAAAAATGTGTGTGGAATTGCAGAAAATTAGCTTTAAAACTGCATACATTTCTCAACACCACCAAGATGGGGGGGCCTTTTTTTAAATCCCTTATCACAGCCATTATATCAGCCCCTTTTTGATCTGGTTTTGGTTTGTTCTGATTTGAGGTTGTTTGTTCACGTGCCATTTTGTGAAAATTCTGGATCCGAAGTCCACGCCCCTTTCGTCGGTGATTGGTCAACAGTACTACTCCTAGTAGGAGTGGGAACATGACATGGTTGTTGTTTGTCATTCAATAAGAGATGCACAGTGTTTACCCTTCAGAAATAATAAACTCGTCTGCTCTGTATATCTATCTTCCTGTAGATGGCAGCAATGATGCTCCTTCTGTTTCGGTGGTCCATAAATCACACAGGCAGGCGGCACTCAGTGGGGAAGAGTGAACCCATGATGGGCCACCCTATGTGGGGTTTTTTATCTAACCTTTATCTAAACTTTATTTAACCAGGCGTGTCGGTTAAGAAAAAATATTATTTACAATGATGGCCTACCGGGGAACAGTGGGTTAACTGCCTTGTTCAGGGGCAAAACGACAGATGTTTACCTTGTCAACTCGGGGATTAAATCTAGCAACCTTTCGGTTACTAGTCCAACGCTCTAACCACTAGGCAGCATAAATCAGGTCGCAAAACATAAGCATTTTAATTGTTGTCCAAGAATCTATGATGTTACTTGGTAATCTGGGGGCAGATCAACTGTAATTACATGGAGGTAGCCTAATCATCATAATGAGTCCTTCATTTGAACACTATGGACCTAATCAGGTGATAACAGCGCTGAAGACCCAGTTTGTATAATTTGTTGAAAACGAATATCCATCTGTGACACAACAGATTATTGTCCTAAAGCCTGTGGCTACACCCTCTAACTTTCTCTCACAGTAGACTGGATAAAGTAGCCTAGACGGCCTATGGATATTCATGGCATTAGCTTTAATAATATACCACATATTTATAATAGATACATTTGGGTGTTTGATGATAATTGATTTTATTTAAAACCTTTTCTATTAATTTAATTAAATTCCAAACGTCTCTAAAATCGTCCATGTGTCGCCAACAACGTCGGTGCTGCTCGACGACAGAGACAGCGATGACCACCCACCCTGCTCTCTGTAACTATCAGCTGTTGTCGGAACAGAAGTCCGGACGCCACTCCGATCAATTCACTGCAATCATTGTCAAAGTCCAAATATTAGCCATCTAGTGATTTCACTTTCATGTGAGGCTATATGTCTCAGCTCATATCAGTGTTTATTCTTCGGGTCTCTTTTATCTAAATTACGACGTTAGAAAGTTCCCTTTATCAGAGTGACTCGCTTGTAGAAAAATCGAATCGGCTAATCAGTGGAACTATTGTCAATGGGATTTCAGCTTTGCGGCACAATTTTGCATCAAGACAAAGAAAAATAACTGTTAAAAAAAGCTGAAAAGAGCCGAGTTACAAAATTGCAGCTCCAGTGAATATAGAATAGACCCAAATAGGCTGCGAAATATTACATAAATGTTCAACATGTAGGCTAGGGCCTGCTCGTAGTCATGGACTCTGTTTTAAACTGGAAAGAGCACAGATGACTTATTATTGATCAAACTGAAACATTAGAGAAGTTATAACGGAATTTATTCATTACTGTTTAACAGAGAAGAGGAAACGATGCGGCAATGATCCGATAGAGCCCCTACTCGGTTAGCTATTTAAAAACCACTAACATTCATAATAGACCCACAACACACAGCGCTGTTATACTGACGGGCTTCTATAGTGTCTCTCTATTGGCTCACTGATACAGGAATCAGCCTCGGGATCATTTCAATCATCCAAACCATGAGTTAATCACCTGTCACAGACGCAGTGGTATTTAACAATCTGCCGTTTAAATCTGAAGTAATATTCTGTGATAATGTGCTCCAAATATCCGAATGATTCAGGCCATTATAATTTACTTTTTACAGATTAGAGGGGTATTTACTACGTTTTATGCACATGGAAAACCACGTGAATAGCCTATTCTATTTAATCTGGAAACCACGTGAAAAGTATATTCTATTTAATCTGGAAAACCACGTGAATAGCCTATTCTATTTAATCTGGAAACCACGTGAATAGTATATTCTATTTAATCTGGAAACCACGTGAATAGTATATTCTATTTAATCTGGAAAGCCACGTGAATAGTATATTCTATTTAATCTGGAAAACCACGTGAATAGCATATTCTATTTAATCTGGAAACCACGTGAATAGCATATTCTATTTAATCTGGAAAACCACGTGAATAGCCTATTCTATTGAATCTGGAAAATCAGTGAATAGCCTATTCTATTTAATCTGGAAAACCACGTGAATAGCATATTCTATTTAATCTGGAAAACCACGTGAATAGCCTATTCTATTGAATCTGGAAAATCACGTGAATAGCCTATTCTATTTAATCTGGAAAACCACGTGAATAGCATATTCTATTTAATCTGGAAAACCACGTGAATAGCCTATTCTATTGAATCTGGAAAATCACGTGAATAGCCTATTCTATTTAATCTGGAAAACCTCGTGCCTATTGAATCACTTATAAAGAAATGTCTTTTTAACATGTGCCACGCGTCAGGAGATGTTCATACAATCTTTCTTTTTTAAACAGATAACACGTAAAGGCCCATTTTATTAATGAACATAGGCGCTTAAAGGTAAGATAAAGGATAGCCTAATGATTGGATATTATTGAATTATAAAGTGTATTTGCCGAGGGGACCAATCGCAGTGTGTGTGTACCTGCAGGAAGTGGCCTGCTCCGTTATCTCCTCCCTCTAATGCTGAGATATGAAGGAGCTTTAACTGAGGTCACACTCACCAGCCAACTCATGGAGAGAGAGAGAGAGAGGCGCCTATAGGTTTCCTACACTTCTTCCTTTGACAGCAGAAGATAATATAGTTGAATAGAGATATTATTCAGTACCAACACAGTGTGATCATGCAGTACCAACACAGTGCGCCCTCAGCCATGGCTGTTCCTCTTTACGCGCCGAGCCCTATCCAGCCCGTCCACCCAACTCCTTTCTACATCGAAGACATCCTAGGGAGAAATGAGCCCCTGACCCAGTCTTCAGCGGTGGTCTCCACGCCAAATCTACCGTCACCCAATTCATCCTTCACCAGTTTGGTCTCTCCGTACCGGACCCCCATCTATGAACCGACACCGATCCACCCTACGTTCTCTCACCACGCTGCGCTCACCGCCACGTATGCCTCCGGGGCTTTCGCTAATTCACTGTATCCTTTCCACCGGTCTATGGGGGACTATACTCTGATCAGGCACGACCCGCTCGGTGAGTTCAACTCATATCAATCTCTTACTTGTTTGGATGATTTTTCTGCTGAAATTCGTTAAAGATACTTTAATGTTGACAACTACTACACGTCTGTATTAACCTATGTACAATGTGTAGGCGAAAGGAGATTAAAAGTTTGTGCGTGTACTTGATCTTGAAACTAGATTCTCATTCCCTGCGTGCTGCAGGTTTCCATCCTAAAGTGGTAGTATGTTTTAGAGGTAAAAATGTGTATATTATGCTTGAACATAGTTGGCATAATTTACCTAAATACATTAAGTTATCTGTTTAATTTGCTAATTGTTAAAGTGTTGGGCCACTTAAATCTACCACCTTGAGTTTTTTTTGGTGCAAAATCCGTTATTGTTTCAAACATCCGATGCATCCTGCGACTAAAACATGCTCTAAATCACTTGTTATTTCAGCATTAAAGTGTCGCCCTGGGTGAACTGCCTCTCTGTTCAGCAAGCCTGACCCTTTCCGTTCATACAGGAAGTCTTGAGCTCTCGATAGGAGTAAATCTGCTTTCAGAAGCTGTTGAATGTTTTCCTGGCGGCCTCGAGCAGCCTCTTCCCCGGGAGTCGTGCATGATGCTGATTATTTTATCGACATCCTCAATACAGACACATTCAGGAAACACTCGACTTCTGATAGCCGGGATCCGTTTGTCTGATATTGTTCATTTCCTCCGCGGTGGATTGTGACTTTATGGTTGCTAAAATAATCAAACTGCAAAACATGAAACAGGCCTATGAACTGACGCAGTTTAAAATCTTTAGGGCGACTTTTGAATTGATTTGAATTTCACTATTTCATCCAATTGATTTCATTTATTAAATCATTCAATTCATGCCTATAAGAAAAATATGGGTTTGATCATTGTGCCACAAAACCAAAATATTTTTGGTGTATAATGAATCATATATTTTTTTAAAGCGATTATTTATTTTTTGCCTTTTGGAAGATATATATATATATGTGTATATGAATATATCTCTATCTCTATCTATCGTTTTTTTAAAGGATTTAACTATTGTAATGGTGATTATTATTGTATTCTTATGAGGTTAAGGTTATAGTTTAATGAGATTAGCTGATTCAAACATATGTCGATTTTAAATAGCATCAATTGCGGTATGTTGATGGCAAGGTCGTTAGTAATGAGAGAAACTGGTGAGGCAAAGCAACAGGAAACACAGGACGGATATTTTGCCATAGTTCTACTCTCTCCACTCTGCTTCAAGTTTCAACTCACGGCCTTCCTTAATAAAAACTGGGGTTAAACGGATGCCTGCAAAACACGGACAAGAAAGATTATAAAAACTGTAGACATTTGGATAGAATCATTTAGGCCTCTGCTGGAGGAGAAACGAATCAAGTTTAACGAAAATAATTTTGATTTATTTTCACTTTTTGGAGGGGCTACTTTAAAGGTCTAACATTTAAGCATATAATTCTGCCCCATTTGTCTAAACATGTTTTTCAATATGAAATCATTATTTGTATTTTTTTGTCTTCAAAGGTAAACCACTTCTATGGAGCCCGTTCATTCAGCGTCCACTGCACAAGAGAAAAGGTGGACAAGTCCGATTCTCCAACGACCAGACAATAGAGCTGGAAAAGAAGTTTGAGACACAGAAATACCTTTCACCCCCCGAACGAAAACGGCTGGCTAAAATGTTGCAACTGAGTGAACGACAGGTCAGCAGTATGTTTTATTAGGGTCCACATCCAGTATCTATTCATGTCAGTTGGGTTTTATCCGTTTCACCCGTATCATCAATTACATTCTTTTTTAAAGACATTTCGTTCAACTGATTTCCGCATAGGCCAACAGTCTTAGGTAAATGATCTGACACACAATCTAGTAGACTAAGATTTAACTGACTTGCCTAGTAAAATTTAAAAAATGTTTTCCAGGTGAAGACGTGGTTCCAAAATCGAAGAGCCAAGTGGAGGCGACTGAAGCAGGTATGAATAAATTAGGACGGGGTTTAATGTACTTTTCGATTAAAGTGGTCAATTATGAATAGAGAAAGGGCTATTTATATATAATTTCAAGATAAAAAAACAACAACATTTATTGTAGATTTCGTGCTTGAGGAGCCTGTGCGTAGAATCCATGCACAATGCCAATGGCATACCCAATGTGAAATGTACGTTGTGGCTGATTGGTCGCCGTTGTTGTTATTTCCCCCCAGGAGAACCCTACCGGCAGTAAGACAGATCTGGAGGACGATAGCACCGGGAGAAACTGCGAGGAGGGACCGGAGTCCGGTGTGAGCCTCAGTCCGGGCCGGGACCAGAGATGTAGGGCTACAGAGATGACGCACACTCACAGTCGGTTGCAGTGTTCCACGTCGCCTCTATCACAAGGACAAATAGAGTCAGACATTTCAGATGATACAGACCAAGAGCTGGACATAGAGGATGACATGGAGTTCCCACTGAATCCACCGATATGAAGTCATCAGATCCCTGTTTACAGGTCAATCTGGACGTTGTCCCACTGGGTGACTGACGGCCCGGGAAGAGGACCAATAGCTCGTCAGTAAACATTGTTGTAGCATCTTTCTGGGACATAGATTTGTTTTTGTATATAAATACCTGTATATTTTGTGATGTTGTTTTATTGTCATTATGAGTTTTAAAAAATAAATAAATAATTGAGCAAAAAATGAGCGTCGGAACGGTTAGGCCGAAAAACGACATGTTTTACTCCAGGACGCCAACAAACCTCACTGGACGTGACCGTGAGCATTTCACGGTACTGACATAAACAATTTGATTTGAAGATCCCATCGTACCGGTTAAAAACACGAAAGGACGTATGTGGAAGTAGTTTAGTGACATTTATTTTGTGTTAAATATTGGTTCAAATATTAAAATACAATCCTGATCTTTCTTATACCTCTCAGATATAGGACAGACACTTTAAAACAAACTTCCTTTTGATGCATTTTTTGTTGTTGGCTAAATCAAAAAGCTAAATGTTTCTTGGTATGACCATTTTAAAACAATTCCATATGTTAGGTTAGTAGAACCCTTTTGAAATACACTCTTAATTAAACTAACGATATCTGGGTTGCGTCTCAATATACCACATCCGCGGATTTTGGCGCAGATTTTGGGTTTTGTAGATGGGATGCAGTTTATGTCAGAATTGACCATAATTGACTTTTGCGTAGCAGGTGTGTTTGTCAGACCATTATGTGACGTCCCGAAAATCTGTCTTCTCAGGAAAATGTCTCCAGAGTCTAAAGTTTTGTTTTGCTCTACCACGCCCACAAGACTGTCTGAAGGTAACCCAGTACTGACTGTCTGAAGGTAACCCAGTACTGACTGTCTGAAGGGAACCCAGTACTGTCTGTCTGAAGGTAACCCAGTACTGACTGTCTGAAGGTAACCCAGTACTGACTGTCTGAAGGGAACCCAGTACTGACTGTCTGAAGGGAACCCAGTACTGACTGTCTGAAGGGAACCCAGACCTGACTGTCTGAAGGGAACCCAGACCTGACTGTCTGAAGGGAACCCAGTACTGACTGTCTGAAGGGAACCCAGTACTGACTGTCTGAAGGGAACTCAGTACTGACTGTCTGAAGGGAACCCAGTACTGACTGTCTGAAGGTAACCCAGTACTGACTGTCTGAAGGGAACCAAGACCTGACTGTCTGAAGGGAACCCAGACCTGACTGTCTGAAGGGAACCCAGTACTGACTGTCTGAAGGTAACCCAGTACTGACTGTCTGAAGGTAACTCAGTACTGACTGTCTGAAGGGAACCAAGACCTGACTGTCTGAAGGGAACCCAGTACTGACTGTCTGAAGGGAACCCAGACCTGACTGTCTGAAGGGAACCCAGACCTGACTGTCTGAAGGGAACCCAGTACTGACTGTCTGAAGGACTGTCTGAACCCAGTACTGACTGTCTGAAGGGAACCCAGACCTGACTGTCTGAAGGGAACCCAGTACTGACTGTCTGAAGGGAACCCAGTACTGACTGTCTGAAGGGAACCCAGACCTGACTGTCTGAAGGGAACCCAGACCTGACTGTCTGAAGGGAACCCAGACCTGACTGTCTGAAGGGAACCCAGTACTGACTGTCTGAAGGGAACCCAGTACTGTCTGTCTGAAGGTAACCCAGTACTGACTGTCTGAAGGGAACCCAGACCTGACTGTCTGAAGGGAACCCAGACCTGACTGTCTGAAGGGAACTCAGTACTGACTGTCTGAAGGTAACCCAGACCTGACTGTCTGAAGGTAACCCAGACCTGACTGTCTGAAGGGAACCCAGTACTGACTGTCTGAAGGGAACTCAGTACTGACTGTCTGAAGGGAACCCAGACCTGACTGTCTGAAGGGAACCCCGTACTGACTGTCTGAAGGGAACCCAGTACTGACTGTCTGAAGGGAACCCAGACCTGACTGTCTGAAGGGAACTCAGTACTGACTGTCTGAAGGTAACCCAGACCTGACTGTCTGAAGGGAACCCAGTACTGACTGTCTGAAGGGAACCCAGTACTGACTGTCTGAAGGTAACTCAGTACTGACTGTCTGAAGGGAACCCAGACCTGACTGTCTGAAGGGAACCCAGTACTGACTGTCTGAAGGTAACTCAGTACTGACTGTCTGAAGGGAACCCAGTACTGACTGTCTGAAGGTAACCCAGTACTGACTGTCTGAAGGGAACCAAGACCTGACTGTCTGAAGGGAACCCAGTACTGACTGTCTGAAGGGAACCAAGACCTGACTGTCTGAAGGGAACCCAGTACTGACTGTCTGAAGGGAACCCAGTACTGACTGTCTGAAGGGAACTCAGTACTGACTGTCTGAAGGTAACCCAGTACTGACTGTCTGAAGGGAACCCAGTACTGACTGTCTGAAGGGAACCCAGTACTGACTGTCTGAAGGTAACCCAGACCTGACTGTCTGAAGGGAACCCAGACATGACTGTCTGAAGGTAACCCAGACCTGACTGTCTGAAGGTAACCCAGACCTGACTGTCTGAAGGGAACCCAGACCTGACTGTCTGAAGGGAACCCAGACATGACTGTCTGAAGGGAACCCAGACCTGACTGTCTGAAGGTAACCCAGACCTGACTGTCTGAAGGGA
Source organism: Oncorhynchus masou masou (assembly GCF_036934945.1). NCBI lineage: Eukaryota > Metazoa > Chordata > Actinopteri > Salmoniformes > Salmonidae > Oncorhynchus > Oncorhynchus masou. The sequence continues at coordinate 197,763 of NW_027001515.1, forward strand.
ACCCAGACATGACTGTCTGAAGGGAACCCAGACATGACTGTCTGAAGGTAACCCAGACCTGACTGTCTGAAGGTAACCCAGACCTGACTGTCTGAAGGGAACCCAGACCTGACTGTCTGAAGGGAACCCAGTACTGACTGTCTGAAGGGAACCCAGTACTGACTGTCTGAAGGGAACCCAGTACTGACTGTCTGAAGGGAACCCAGTACTGACTGTCTGAAGGTAACTCAGTACTGACTGTCTGAAGGACTGTCTGAAGGGAACTCAGTACTGACTGTCTGAACCCAGTACTGACTGTCTGAAGGGAACTCAGTACTGACTGTCTGAAGGTAACTCAGTACTGACTGTCTGAAGGTAACCCAGTACTGACTGTCTGAAGGGAACCCAGACCTGACTGTCTGTACTGACTGGGAACCCAGTACTGACTGTCTGAAGGGAACTGTCTGAAGGAACCCAGACCTGACTGTCTGAACCCAGTACTGACTGTCTGAAGGGAAACCAGTACTGACTGTCTGAAGGGTAACCCAGTACTGACTGTCTGAAGGGAACCCAGTACTGACTGTCTGAAGGGAACCCAGTACTGACTGTCTGAAGGGAACTCAGTACTGACTGTCTGAAGGGAACCCAGACCTGACTGTCTGACCCCGTACTGACTGTCTGAAGGGAACCCAGACCTGACTGTCTGAAGGGAACTAGTACTGACTGTCTGAAGGTAACCCAGACCTGACTGTCTGAAGGTAACCCAGACCTGACTGTCTGAAGGGAACCCAGTACTGACTGTCTGAAGGGAACTCA
>NW_027001516.1:0-7380 GCF_036934945.1 Oncorhynchus masou masou
GGGAACTTGCAGGAGCCTTGGTGGAAGAGTGGGGTAACATCTCACATCAAGAACTGGCAAATCTGGTGCAGTCCATGAGGAGGAGATGCACTGCAGCACTTAATGCAGCTGGTGGCCACACCAGATACTGATTGTTCCTTTTGATTTTGACCCCCCCCCTTTGTTCAGGGACACATTATTCAATTTCTGTTAGTCACATGTCTGTAGAACTTGTTCAGTTTATGTCTCAGTTGTTGAATCTTATTATGTTCATACAAATATTTACACGTTAAGTTTGCTGCAAATAAACTCAGTTGACAGTGAGAGGACGCTTATTTTTCTGCTGAGTTTAGATCTAACAGTGGGGAACCATGAGGGCCAAGGCGACCTGCCGCCCCAAGCATGGTGATATATATTTTCTGTAATGTTCAGCCATCCGGCTTTGTTGTCTCGTATAGCGCATCATCATCTGCGTTGGACAGGGTCATGGGATGGATGGAGTCAAACAGACTCAATGTTTCCCGCAGGCTTTTAAATCTGTTTGACAGCTGGTGAATAACGATGTCAAGGTTTGCATTAAAGACGTTGACTCTAAAACTACTCTCCCCATCAGACAGTCGCTCGTCCTCACATAGCTCATCAAAATGACGCCTCGCCTTCCTTCTCCGAGTGTCAAATGCCTTCTGAGCACCCCATTTGTCGGCAAGGGTCTTTGCAGTGACTTTGGCCTTCTCAAAATCACGTCGGAATCCGGACAGGGCCTCTACAATGTCCTTGAGTAGTCTAACTGCCCTGTGCAGGTCTGTATCTTTGGCCTGTAGCATTTTGGAGACGACGTTCACACTTTCTAAAACCTCAGTCTGCAGAACGACTAACATTTAAGTGCTGCTGCCTCGTCCATTTCGTCCTTCTTGTCACTTAAAAGCACAATGTTGGTGAGGTCCTTCATTACGTCCACATATCTGCGTCTCAGGGCGGCAAGGGACTCCTATCGAGATGACCAGCGGGTGGGACACAGTCGTTTTAGAGTTACATTTTCTGATACAAAATCAAATATACCCCTCAACACTGACCATCTCTTTATGCTATACCCGAAGAAGGTTTAAAACAGTTCAACAGTATCATATTGTTAAAACTGTTTAATCTCTTGCACATTTTTGATAGAGTCGTTGAGAGCCAGGTTAAGATTATGCGCTGAGCAATGCACATAAACAGCAAGCGGCTCCTTTTCGGATATTCTGGCCTGCACACCTGAATACACCCCACTCATGTTAGCAGCTCCATCATACCCCTGACCACGACGTTTTGAAATATCCAGCCCCTTGTCCTCTTTGCTGCCGAAGGTTTTTATGTTGAAGTCTCCAGAAATCCCAAAACAACTCTGATGGTCAGATCTGTGGCGACATTATATTTGCATCACTTAACATATAGCGATAAACTTGGCTTAACTGGCTTACTTTTTAAAAAACCTTTATTTAACTAGGCAAGTCAGTTAAGAACAAATTCTTATTTTCAATGATGGCCTAGGAACAGTGGGTTGACTGCCTGTTCAGGGGCAGAACGACAGATTTGTACCTTGTCAGCTCGGGTAACCTTTCGGTTACTAGTCCAACACTAACAATTGAAGCCCTGCCGCCACCACATCAGGTGGTGTCCATAATAATAGAAAAAAATGGGGCTTCCTCATCTCTGCCTGAATGTCACACTTCACTCGCTCGGCTAATATAAATCCAGCTAATTTTGGATTTGAGGACTGAGACGTTGCGGATCCTGCGCGGCGTTCTTAAAGTTCTTTCAGAACTGGCTTGTAAAATGACAGCAGTTCAATTATACAGAGAAAATTCCCACTGTTGACCTGCCCCAGCATTTCACAGTGACCCAGCTGAACGCCAAATTACGTAATGCAAGTGTAGGAGTTAACATTAACTATGCGCTCCAACACCTGTCGCCAAAGATTTGCTGCGTTACGCATTACCATTTCTGCGCCAACAGTACCATTGAGCTTCCATTGCTCATATACCAAACAGGCACCCATGTGAATCTGGGATGTCTCATGACATGCTATTTTGGGTGTTAGATGGCGCCAATCTCTTACCCCAGTCACCCACGCATCAGAGAAGAAAGGGGCTCTCTGATCTCCAAACAGCCAGCAAGGCTCACAATACGCTCAATCTAGCTTGGCCAAATAACATAGCCATGTACGTGGTCATTTGATTCCAGCCTTGGTTGTAGTGGTGTGATACAACTCGGAAAAACACTGCCTTTCATCATCTATTGGGAATGGGCCAGTAGGTTTACACGAGCCTAATGCAATAACGTGCCGTTTAACTTTTGCATCGACTTTTGTTGCATAATACAGTTGGATAGGTAAAAAGTTTCCTCAGCCGCCACAATTCTAGCCTCGCCCTGCTCCTCTTCCTCCCCGCCCGGCCCGGGGAAAGCTTGTCCTGCCTGGCTTGTGCTCAGGGTCGTATCCACCGATACCTGACAACCTGTATCCTCCTCTGTCAAAGTTGCTTCCTCTGGTACGATGGAACAGCTTGGCCTTGGCTCACTTGACCCGCTAAAAGCTGCTGCTGGTGATGATAAACCTACATCTTCTTCTGGTCCTGTTGCATTGCTTGTGCTAGCAATGACAGCACTTGAACTGCATTTGAATCGAACTGCATTTGAATCTAATTTAACACATTTTGAAACCGCCATTGCTTTCTCATTTTTGATCCTTGATCTTTTGGGCTTCACTTTTGTGTTGATACATTGCTGATTTTTAAATCCGTAATTTTCTATTCTCGACATTCTCTCATTGTTTTGTGCCCGTTGTCTCTTGATAGCTATCTCTACTGTTGCTTAAAATGATGACAGAAACAACAAAGCTTTGGAGAGTATTTGCACAATGAATCCCAGAATGCATTTCATTATCTTAACATGGTATTGAAAGTATTGAATACAATTATTTATTAAGCAAATTAATTTGATTTATTGTCATCAATACACTAAAATATCATGCTGACTTATGGAGTGACAATACGCAGAATTCAAATTACATAGTGGGCCTGTGGCTCCTTAGATCTGGGCCCGTCACCGGGTTCATACACGATGCGGGTCCTGGTGCAACTGCACCGGCTGAAGCTACGCCACTGGATGGTATACAGAACATTTGGTAAAATATCAAGTCCTACAATATCAAGTCCTTATTATTATCCTGATACTGATCCGAGATGTCATCTGTTATGCGATAGACAGAAACATGTGGCTTGTAGTCCTAAATTTAGATTTTGAAAAAGCCTTTGATCGGGTCTCGCACCAGTACCTCTTTAAGGTACTGCAAAAAATGGGTTTCCCTGACAGGTTTTTAGCTTGGGTGGGACTGCTGTACGGGGACATCACCAGCAAAATCCTTGTAAATGGGCATCTGTCAAAAGCAGTGGGAGTACATTGCGGCGTCCGTCAGGGCTGTCCTTTATCTCCTCTTCTGTTCGTGGCCTGTATTGAACCACTGGCACAGGTCTTGAGAAGGGACCAAGGGATCAGTGGGGTGGGTATCCCGGGGAGTGGGGGGATGACCGCCAAGTGCGTCTTTTACATGGACGACGTCAACATTTTATGTACCGACCTTTTATCCGTCGACAGGACTCTGGACAGGACTGACTGGTACGGACGAGCCACTGGGGCGAGACTGAACAGAGACAAGACAGAGGCCCAGTTCTTCGGACCATGGGCAGACCCAGACTTGACCAGACTACCTCTGACAGTCAAACGGACGGACATAAGGGTACTGGGGTAAAGTTTGACCGGGGGAGGAGGGAGCGGCAACTGGAGTGGAATCCTGGGGACAGTAAGACAGAGACTGGGTTTTGGGACTACGACAGCTGACGCTTGAGGGCAAGGTTTTAATCATTAAAGCTGTGATTTTACCTGTGCTTTTATTAATCAGTTCTGTTTTTATCCCCCTCGAAGGAGTATTTTAGACCTGGAGCGGATGCTTTCTACTTCCTGTGGGGAGGCAAGTGGGAGAGGCTGAGGAGGAGGTGGTCAAGAGGCCCAGGTCCAAGGGGGGGAAGGCTTGCCTGACCTCTACTTGTTCCTGGGCAGCCGCTACACAGCGTTACATCTGACCCTTGCCACCTCCCCGGTCAACAACAAGACTCAGGCCCTCGCACGGTTCTGGCTGGGATCTTACCTCAGGACTCTGAGGCTGATCCCAGTCGACCTGCGAGCCCCAGTCTCTTTCCTGCTACCCCCGCCCTACGTCCAGCTCCAGAAGTTTTTAAGACATTTTAAACTGGAAAAAGAAACAGTCACGGTTTTAACAAAACACCGCTCTCTTCTCTCTCTTGTGCAGGATCGGGAACCAGTATGTCCAGTGCGCGGGCTCGCTATAGGTGAGCCCATAACGGTTGGCGCAACGTGGCCCATCCTGCTCTCCTGAATCGGCATCGGGACCTGTCCTGGTTGGTCGCCCACGAGATCCTCCCGGTCAGGGCCGTTATGCACTCACGGGGCATGGCGAGGATATCCGCGTGCCCCGACCAGGCTGCGGCCAAGAAGAGTCGGTGAGGCACATGCTCTGGGAGTGCAGAGCCGCCAGGGACCTGTGGAAGGAAGCAGGCCCCCTGATCACCTCGTGTCTGCCAGCAGGGAGGACCTAACACCTCAGCTCGTGCTGTATGGGGTGGGCCGAAGGCCCATTCCATCGAAGACCTTCACCAAGCTCTGGTCCACCCTCACGTGCCTGAAGGAAGCACTGTGGTCCTCCCGTAACCTGCTGGTAGCGAAAAGCGTAGAGACCACCCCCAGGCAGTGGCCATGGTAGCCACGGAAGCCCTGGGGTGTGCGGAAGGAAGGGGCCTCGACCCCCAAGCGAAGGTCCCCACAACACCTAGGTCCCGGCGGCCACGGCCTGACAGCGCTGCGGCGCCTAGGCGTGCGCCTAGGGGGAGGGATCCCCTCTGGGCCCCGAACGGGACGGGAAGATGATCCATTCAGAAGAGCAGGATGAGGTGAGCTTGTAAAGACTCACCCCGCTCCTGTACAAGGGACTGAAAACAGCCTTTTAACAAAGTGGCTTTTTAACATGTTTTTCATGTCTTAAAATGTTTTACCTTTGTTAGATCATTAGTACACATTTTAAATGGCCTTTACAGATTTGATGTTTTTACAAGGAAAGTACTTTTATTCATAGTTGTTTTCATTGGTTTTAACAACAATGTACTTTTTAACAAATTTAAACGTAACTTTCAAATGCTGTGTTATGCTTTTTTGCCGTTTTTATGTGTATAAATGATGTAAAAAATGTATGAGCTGTTTTTAAAGGAATTGTACCAATAAAACTTTTCCAAAAGAAAAAAATCAAGTCCTTATTATGGCAAGAACAGCTCAAATAAACCATTTGTTACAGAATTTGAGTTAGTCCAACATAATGCTAGAGCTTTGCTTTCAGCACCTTGGAGTGAATCCTTACCACGCTGCACCTGGCTATCAGCCACAGGAGCCTCGTCTGGCAACTCATTCGCCCTCATTTACTGCCTTTTAAAAACATAGCTGATATGGCTGACTTGCTTAAACAAATATGGTTTCTATTGACTTCTTGTGGATTTGTGTAATTGATAAGAACCTTCTAGTTAAATTAAGGTCAAATAACAATACAATATGTACATGCTAAAATCGCCACTGTATTGCACACAGGGTGTTCTCTCCTTAGGCCCACCTTTCTTTTCTGCGTCGGACTTCAGCTTCATGACTGGGGTGGAACATCTACTTCTGAAAGTACCATGGTTAATTCATCATGACATCTCAGATTGAACTCTTTGCCAACAGCGACAGTCTTGTTACAAACAAGACATATAATTAACGATGAATATGGGTGATCAAATCCAATTTAAATGCAGGTAAGAAAGTTTTTTTTAACCAACAATGCAGTTAACAAAGTTTTTTTTTTTTAAGTAACAAATTATTAAAAGAGCAGCAGTAAAATAACAATAGCGATGGCATATGCAGGGGTACAGAGTCAATGTGCGGGGCACCGGTTAGTCAAGGTAATTGAGGTAATATGTACATGTAGGTGGAGATATTAAAGTGACTATGCATAGATAATAACAGAGAGTAGCAGCAGCATAAAATAAGGGGGGCAATGCAAATAGTCTGGGTCGCCATTTGATTAGCTGTTCAGGAGTCTTATGGCTTGGCGGTAGAAGCTGTTTAGAAGCCTCTTGGACCTTGACTTGGTGCTCCGGTACCACTTGCCATGCGGTAGCAGGAAGACAGTCTACAGTGGGGGCAAAAAAAGTATTTAGTCAGCCACCAATTGTGCATGTTCTCCCACTTAAAAAGATGAGAGAGGCCTGTAATTTTCATCATAGGTACACTTAAGCTATGACAGAAAATGAGAAGGAAAAAATCCAGAAAATCACATTGTAGGATTTAATGAATTTATTTGCATATTATGGTGGAAAATAAGTATTTGGTCAATAACAAAAGTTTATCTCAATACTTTGTTATATACCCTTTGTTGACAATGACAAGTTTCCTAATAAGTCTTCACAAGGTTTTCACACACTGTTGCTGGTATTTTGGCCCATTCCTCCATGCAGATCCTCTCTGTTTTGGGGCTGTTGCTGGGCAACACGGACTTTCAAGTCCCTCCAAGATTTTCTATTGGGTTGAGATCTGGAGACTGGCTAGGCCACTCAGGACCTTGAAATGCTTCTTACGAAGCCACTCCTTCATTGCCCGGGCGGTGTATTTGGGATCATTGTCATGCTGAAAGGCCCAGCCACATTTCATCTTCAATGCCCTTGCTGATGGAAGGAGGTTTTCCTCAAAATCTCATAATACATGGCCCCATTCATTCTTTCCTTTACACGGATCAGTCGTCCTGGTCCCTTTGCAGAAAAACAGCCCCAAAGCATGATGTTTCCACCCCCATGCTTCACAGTAGGTATGGTGTTCTTTGGATGCAACTCAGCATTCTTTGTCCTCAAACACGACGAGTTGAGTTTTACCAAAAAGTTATATTTTGGTTTCATCTGACCATGAGACATTCTCCCAATCTTCTTCTGGATCATCCAAATGCTCTCTAGCAAACTTCAGACGGGCCTGGACATGTACTGGCTTAAGCACGGGGACACGTCTGGCACTGCAGGATTTTGAGGTCCTGGCGGCGTAGTGTGTTACTGATGGTAGGCTTTGTTACTTTGGTCATTCACTAGGTCCACCCCGTGTGGTTCTGGGATTTTTTGCTCACCGTTCTTGTGATCATTTTGACACGGGGTGAGATCTTACGTGGGCCCCAGATCGAGAGGGCTTTCAGTGGTCTTGTATGTATTCCATTTCCTAATAATTGCTCCCACAGTTGATTTCTTCAAACCAAGCTGCTTACCTATTGCAGATTCAGTCTTCCCA
>NW_027001517.1:0-7379 GCF_036934945.1 Oncorhynchus masou masou
TTGTCAGGACCCGGTTTCGAACCTGGGTCTCCGGAGTGAGAAACAGTCACTTAACCAACTGAGCCACGAATAGACAGCAGAACCCAGAAGATGAGGCAGACACAGCAGTACTTAAGACGGTGTATTTAATAAAGAAAAAATCCTAAAATACAAAAAATGGCAAATCCAAAAGGTGGTAGGAAAAACACAAAAAGACCTCAAAAGAAACTCACCAAAAATAAACAAAAACAAAAAACAGAATACCACAAGAACTTCACCCGGAATCGACAAGAGCACACAGAACACTAGGCAGGTGCTAACATACAAACACAGAGCACAGAACTGAGGGAAACAAAGGGTTTAAATACAATCAGGGGAAAACGAGACACAGGTGCAAATAATAATGGGGATCAGGGAAAACATAGGGACAAAAAGCACAATGGGGACATCTACTGACCAAAACCCGGAACAACCCTAGCCAAATCCTGACAGAATCCCCCCTAGGAACGGCTCCCGCGATGCCTTACCAGCTCTCTCAGGGTGGAGGACCTGAACTGACGAATGAGGTCAGGTCCAGGATGTCTTTGGCAGGAACCCAGGAGAGCGCTCCTCAGGACGTAGCCTTCCCAGTCCACCAGATACTGCCAGGACCGCTGCACCCGGTGGGAATCCAGTATCCGGTGGACGGTATAAGCCGCTGGCCTCCAATGACACGAGGCGGAGGGGGAGGTCTGTCTGCCGGGACAAGGGGAGAAAAACAATAGGTTTTAACAATGACACATGAAATGTGGGATTAATCTTAAGGGATCTGGGTAAGTGTAGGCGATAAGAAACTGGGTTAACTCTCTCCTGGCAACCTTGAAGGGACCGATGTATTTTTGGGACAGCTTGCGAGACTCCACCCGTAGAGGTCTCTTGTGGAAAGCCAGACTCTCTGGCCGGGGGCGCAGGGTAGGCCCGGGACGGCGATCTGTTGGCTTGATACCTCTGTGAGGAACGCATCAGATTAAGACGGGTCTTCCTCCCGCATAAGCCGACAGCGTCTGGACGAACCTCAAGGCTGAAGGCACTCCTGACTTCTGCCTCCTGGTCGGGGAACAATGGAGGAGCATAGCCAAACTGACACTCGTAAGGGGACATACCAGTGGAGGAGGAGCGCAAGGTGTTGTGCAGTATTCGGCCCAAACAATAAAGGATGACCATGTGGACGGGTTGTCACGAGTCATACATCGGAGGGTGGTTTCCAGCTCTTGATTCATCCTCTCTGTTTGGCCGTTGGACTCCGGATGGTACCCTGAGATAGACTGGCAGAAGCCCCCATGAGTTGGCAGAAGGCCTTCCAAAACCTTGAGGCGAACTGGGGACCTCTGTCAGAAACCACATCTTGAGGAATGCCGAAGACTCGGAACACATGATTAATTACCAACTCAGCCGTTTCCTTGGCAGAAGGTAACTTAGTCAGAGGGACGAACCTGGCCGCTTTTGAAAACCTGTCGATTATGACTAGGATAGTAGTATTGCCATGGGATGGAGGAAGTCCAGTAATAAAGTCCAATGAGATATGGGACCAGGGTCTGTGGGGAACAGGTAAAGGTGAAGGAGTCCTTGAGGGCGGAGGTGAGAAGATTTGCCCTGGCAGCACGGGGGCAGGCATTGACGAAAGTGGCAACGTCTTCTCTTATGGTAGGCCACCCAGAACTTACGCTGATAAACAAAGGTGCGACCTACGCCCGGATGACAGGGTAGGCGAGAGGAGTGCCCCCACAGAAGGACCTGAGTCCTCACTGCCTTGGGGACAAACAACCGATTGCAGGGCCTCCTTTAGGTCCAGTTCGCTAGCTTGAGCACGTCTCACGGTATCCTCAACTTGCCACGAGATCGGAGCCACAATCTTAGCAGCAGGAAGGACAGGCATGTCCGTGTCATCTCGAATGGCAGGAGCGTAGACTCGGGACAGGGCATCCGGTTTGAGATTCTTGACCGGGCCGATGGAGGTGAGGATAAACTGGAATCGATTTAAGAAAAGGGCCATCTAGCTTGTCTAGAGTTCAATCGCTCTCGCCCTGCTGATATACTCCAGATTTTTGTGGTCCGTGTAAGCACTTGAAACGGGTGAGAAGCCCCTCGAGCCAGTGTCTCCATTCCTTCAATGCCATCTTAACCGCTAGGAGTTCACGATCCCACATCGTAGTTCCTCTCAGTCGGGGTAAGCCGGTGTGAGAAGAAAGCGCACGGATGAAGCTTCTTGTCTTCACCCCTCTGAGACAGGACAGCTCCAACACCAACCTCTGATCGTCTACCTCCACCACAAATGGTTCATCCGTAGTCGGTAGTATCAGGATGGAGCAGAGAGGACGCGCTGCTTGAGTCCTTGGAAGGCCGTCTCAGCTTCTCTTCCCCACACAAACCTTGCATTGCCACCTTTGGTTAAAGCTGAGAGAGGAGCTGCCACCAAACTGAAGTTCTTGATGAACTTGCGGTAAAAGTTTGTGAAGCCCAGGAAACGCTGAACATCCTTAACGGATTTGGGGGTGGGCCAATCCGCTACCGCCCCTACCTTCCTAGGGTCCATTTGGACTCGACCGGGTTCCACTACAAATCCCAGGAATTGTACTCGGGATGAATGGAATTCACATTTTTCCGGCTTAACGTACAGATGGCTGTCCAGGAGGCGTTTGAGTACTTGTCTGACATGCTTAGTGTGTTCTTGAAGGGAGCTCGAAAAGATGAGGATGTCATCCAAGTAAACGAACACAAATATGTTAAGCATATCCCTAAGCACATCGTTTATGAGCGCTTGGAACACCGCTGGGGGCGTTGGTCAGGCCGAAGGGCATCACCAAGTATTCATAGTGACCAGTAGAGGCGTGTTGAAAGCGGTCTTCCACTCGTCACCAGGTCTGATCCGCACAAGATGGTATGCGTTCCGCAGGTCAAGCTTAGTGAAAACAACTGCTTCCTGGAGCAGCTCGAAGGCTGTGGCCATAAGGGGTAGCGGGTACTAAGATTTACGGACGGTTATGTCATTGAGTCCCCGGTAGTCGATGCAAGCACGTAATCCACCATCTTTCTTGGCCACAAAGAAAAAAACCCTGCTCCCGCCGGGGAGGTTGATGGACGCATGAGGCCTGCTTCCAGAGAGTCCTTGATGTAGGTATCCATAGCAGCTCGTTCGGGTGGAGATAGGGAAAAGATCCGACCCCTGGGGGGGCAAGTGCCCGGAAACAGGTCGATGGGGCAATCGTAAGATCTATGGGGTGGTAGCATGGTGGCCCTCTGTTTGCTAAACACCAGTTTGAGGTCATGGTAACACTCGGGAACTCGGGTCAGGTCGATGGATTCTAAAGACTCGGGAGTAGAACTCGGGAATTCTGGAAAATACAAGTAGCTTGGCACGTAGGACCCCACTGCTTGATAGTGCCCACAGACCAGTCGATGTGAGGTTATGGCTGTGAAGCCAGGGGTATCCAAGGACGAGAGGGAACTCGGAACAGGAGATCAAATGAAAGTTCATCAATTCCTGGTGTTGTGAAACTGAAAGTCTCAAGGAGGTAGTGACATGAGTGACAAGTCCAGATCCCAAAGGGCTTCCATCCAATGTAGTAACCCTCATGGGGTCACTTAGAGGTTCAGAGGGAACGCCATTCTCCTTCGCCCAGACACCATCCATGAAGTTACCTGCGGCTCCAGAGTCTACCAAGGCTTGAAGGTGAAGCTTGTGGTTGTCCCAGGAGAGGTGACTGGAATGAGCAGACGGGAGTTGGACGGATGGGAGGAGGTTATGTTTCCCCGTTACAGTTCCCCCGGTCTGTACGGGACAGAGCGTTTCCCCTGGAGCCCGGGACACGTGGAACGGAAATGGCCCGGTTTGCCGCAATAAAGACAGCGTCGCTCCCTCATCCGGCGGTCTCTCTCAGCCTGGGAGATGCGTCCAATCTGCATGGGTTCCGGTGGAGCCAGCGATGATAAAGGTGGGGACTCGGAGCTGGGACTGATAGGGGCTAGGAGGTCTACGGTTGAGTTCTCTCTCTCAGACGCTGGTCAATGCGTGAGGCCAACTTGATCAGGGACTCGAGATTGTCCGGTGGTTCCCGAGTGGCCAGTTCATCTTGGATAGTGTCGGAAAGGCCTTTCCAGAAAGCACACCGTGAGCGCCTCGTTGTTCCAACCACTCGCTGCTGCCACCGTGCGGAACTGGATGGCATAGTCACGCTGCGCCAACCTTGATGGAGAGTCAGGAGCTGTTTGGCTGAGTCAGAACCACTGCTTGGGCCTTGAAACACTCGTTTGAATTCCTCAGCAAAGGCAGAGTAGCTGGCACAGCAGGAACTATGGGCATCCCACACAGCAGTAGCCCAGGCCAGGGCTTTTTCCGACAGCAGGGTAATGATATATGCGATCTTAGACCGGTCGGTGGGAAACGACGAGGGTTGCAGCTCAAAGGAGAGAGAACATTGAGTGAGAAAGCCTTTACAAGCACTTGGATCACCTGAGAACCGTTGGGGAGGTGGAAGACGAGGTTCAGCCAGGGGGTTAACTGCCATGGGTACGTGAACCTGAGGTACTGGGACGGAAACTGTTGCCGGGGTAAGTCGATCAGATATTTGCTTAATGGAAGTCAGCATCTCCGACAGAAGATGAGAATGTCTAGCCATTAAGGCCTCTTGCTGAACCAGGACGGCTTCGTGGCGTTGGACAGTCTCCTGGTGGTGGGACAGCGTGGCAAAAAGGTCCTGGGAACTGGCTGCCTCTGGGTTCATTTTTGGCTCTGTGTTTCTGTCAGGACCCGGTTTGAACCTGGGTCGCCGGAGTGAGAAAACAGTCACTTAACCAACTGAGCCACGAATAGACAGCAGAACCCAGAAGATGAGGAACAGACACAGCAGTACTTAAGACGGTGTATTTAATAAAGAAAAAAATCCTAAAATACAAAAAATGGCAAATCCAAAAGGTGGTAGGAAAAACACAAAAAGACCTCAAAAGAAACTCACCAAAAATAAACAAAAACAAAAAACAGAATACCACAAGAACTTCACCCGGAATCGACAAGAGCACACAGAACACTAGGGCAGGGTGCTAACATACAAACACAGAGCACAGAACTGAGGGAAACAAAGGGTTTAAATACAATCAGGGGAAACGAGACACAGGTGCAAATAATAATGGGGATCAAGGGAAAAACATAGGGACAAAAAGCACAATGGGGACATCTACTGACCAAAACCCGGAACAACCCTGGCCAAATCCTGACACCTCTTATATATTTTAATTTATGGATGAAAAACGTTCCCGTTTTAAACAAGATTTTTTGTCACGAAAAGATGCTCGACCATGCATATAATTGACAGCTTTGGAAAGACAACACTATGACGTTTCCAAAACTGCAAAGATTTTGTCTGTGAGTGCCACAGAACTGATGTTACAGGCGAAAACGCAGATAAAAATCCAATCAGGAAGTGCCACATTTTTTGAAACCGCCAATGACTCCTTATATGGCTGTGTATGAGCTAAGAATGAGCTTACGTTCTCCACGCATTCCCCAAGGTGTCTACAGCATTGTGATGACTTTTTAGGCATTTCCATTGGAGAATGGCTGTAAGGGACCATATATAGCGAGTTGTCACATGGTGTCTCCCGGAGAAAAAATCTTTTTTCCAATCATTTCTTATGAGAAACCAATTGCCTCGACGGATATATTATTGAATACATATGTTAAAAACACCCTGAGGATGGATCCTAAAACAACGTTTGCCATGCTTCTGTCGATATTATGGAGCAAATTTTGAAAAAAAAGTTTGGTGTTATAGTTGAAGTATTTTTGGTCAATTTCTCAGCCAAGCATGATGAACAAATGGGAGCTTTTTCACCTACAAAAATATTATATTTGGAAAATAGGAACATTTGCTATCTAACTGGGAGTCTCCTTAAGTGAAAGCATCTGAAGTTCTTCAAAGGTAAATGATTTAATTTGGTTGCTTTTCTTATTTTCGTGAAAATGTTGCCTCGCTGCCAGCAGAGTCTAGCATAGCATTATGCCATGATACACTTACACAAATGCTTAACTAGCGTTGGCTGTAACGTATATTTTGAAAATCTGAGATGACAGTGTTGTTAACAAAAGGCTAAGCTTGTGTTTGAATATATTTATTTCATTTCATTTGCGATTTTCATGAATAGGAAAAGTTGCGTTATTGTAATGCGCTTGAGGCTATGATTACGCTCCCGTATACGGGATTGCTAGTCGCAAGAAGTTAATGTTAAGCCTACCCCCTACTTTTTCGAACATTCTGTTAAAAATCTCGCAACATTTCAGCGTCCTGCTACTCATGCCAGGAATATAGTATATGCATATGATTAGTATGTGTGCATAGAAAACACTCTGACGTTTCTAAAACTGGTTAAATCACGGCTGTGACTATAACAGAGCCTGTGCTTCATCGAAAAGCAAGAAAAACTGATCACTGAAAACTGGAAAAAGTATCAATGCGCCACTTGCATGTATTGTTTATGGGAAACCAAATTACAGGGCTGAGATTGCAAGTCCTACAGCTTCCAGCACGATGTCGCCAGTCTTGTCAATTGCCTGGGCTTTGTTTCTTGGTCAAACGAGTAAGAGAGCCCATTCCTTTCAGTCTCCGACAGGATGTTTTGGAGGAGAAATTTCGACCATGAGTTCAAGACGTGGAGCAATTGAATACACATCGCCCGTGATCAATTTGATAGATTATTAACGTTTACTAATACCTAGTTGGATTACAAAAGTATTTGAAGTGTTTTGTGAAAGTTTATCGTCGACGTTTTAATTTTAAAAAAATGACGTTTAACGTTTTAAAAACGCTGTTTTTCCTGGATCACACTTTTCATAGATCGATATTTAGGGTTTATATGGACCGATTTAATCGAAAAAAAGACCCAATAGTGATGTTTATGGGACATATAGGAGTGCCAACAAAGAATCTCGTCAAGGTAATCAATGTTTTATATTTTATTTCTGTGTTTTGTGTAAGCGCCGGCTACGCTAATTCTTTGTTTACGTCCCTTCTGGTATTTTGGCGTGTTGCCTGCTATCAGATAATAGCTACTTATGCTTTCGCTGAAAGCATTTTACAAATCTGACTCGTTGGCTATTAGATTCACAACGAAAGTGTAGCTTGAATTGAGTACCCTGTATGTGAATTTTAATGAACGCTTGAGTTTTAACGAAAGTGCTATTAGCATTTGGTGTAGTGCATTTGCATTTATTGTTGGCAAGGTGGGGGGCCTTAAGCGCGTCGGGTTGCCCTAAAGAGGTTAATACAGGTAATGAGTGGAGGACAGAGGAGCTTCTAAAGAAGATGTTTCCAGGTCTGTGAGAGCCAGAAATCTTGAGTCTTCTCAAGTACCCCCTGTGGATAGGCCAA
>NW_027001518.1:0-7377 GCF_036934945.1 Oncorhynchus masou masou
GGGCAAGGAGTGGAGGTGGTGAAAATCTTGGTTTGGGGTGGCAAGGATGGGTAAGGATGGGAGGGTAGGACAAGCTTGGCTTTGGGGGTCAAGGGGGAGAGCCTCTGAAGGCTGAAAATGTAATCTCTGTAAATAATTTACAGGACACCTGGAGATTACTATTCCCAAATACAAAATACTATTATTTTAATTTTTGTTCTCAAAGTAAGAAAAGCTATTCAAGAATTTAATACATTTTTATTTCCAAAAGGGTGCTAAATAGTTTTATAGTGATATCGAACCATTCTCTGGTATCATGCTTAATTACACCAATAGAAAATACATTTAGCGACAGAATTTGAAGAATGAACAAGAGCGTTATGTTATTATATACTGTATGTAAACACATTTTTTTAATCTTTACCATGACAAATGTAGACAGAGGACAGAGGAAAGGCATACAGTAAGGGAATGATAATCTATTACTCTGCAAAAGTTCAATCTGAAATTAGAATTAAATAAATTACCATCTTAGAAAAAGCCCATAAAAAAATTACAAAGTAAAGAGGGAATACAATTTCTGAACAATATTTTACTTACTGAAGAGTGTCAACAACTATAGGTTAAACTCAAATAAAGGATAGTACTTACAGTGCATTTGGGAAAGTATTCAGACCCCTAGACTTTTTACACATTTTGTTACGTTACAGCCTTATTCCAAAATGGATTCGTTTTTTTCTCATCAATATACACACAAAAACCCATAATGACAAAGCAAAAATATTACATGACCCTTTACTCAGTACTTTGTTGAAGAACCCTGGCAACAATTACAGCCTCGATTATTCTTGGGTATGACGTAACAAGCTTGGCGCATCTGTATTTGGCAAGTTTCTCCCATTCTTCTCTGCAGATCCTCTCAAGCTCCGTCAGGTTGGATGGGGAGTGTCTCTGCACAGCTATTTTCAGGTCTCTCCAGAGATGTTCGATCGTGTTCAAGTCTGGGCTCTGGCTGGCCCACTCAAGGACATTCAGAGACTTGTCCCGAAGCCACACCTGCGTTGTCTTGGCTGTGTGCTTAGGGTTGTTGTGGTGTTGGAAGATAAACCTTCATCTCAGTCTGAGATCCTGAGCACTTTGGAGCAGGTTTTCATCAAGGATCTCTCTGTACTTTCCTCCATTCATCTTTTCCTCACACCTGAATAGTCTCCAAGTCCCCGCCGCTGAAAAACATCCCCACCGCATGATGCTGCCACCACCATGCTTCACCGTAGGGATGTCGCCAGGATTCCACCAGACGTGACGCTTGGCATTTAGGTCCAAGAGTTCAATCTTGGTTTCATCAGACCATAGATATCTCGCAGCTCTCACAAAATGAATACATTTTAAACCGGTTATAATTTTAAAAAGACACAAAAGCAGTAATTCGAAGCAATGTGATTAATTACAATTAAACGTTTATATGGAAATGCATATAAATCAGAAGTAACAATGTCTACACTATATTTCTGATCAAATGATTTATTTATTGATTATTTTAATGGGCAAAAAATGTGCTTTTCTTTCAAAAACAAGGACATTTCTAAGTGACCCCAAACTTTTGAACGGCAGTGTACATGGATACATGGCAGACTGTAACCCCTTTAACTACGTTTCGCATTGTGTCAAGTCACTCCGGTTCACACTGACCATGTGCAGAAAGTAATCCATCACAACTTTTTCTCACTGATCTTTGTCAAGAGCGCCTGCTAAATTCAGTGCAGCAATGTTGTTGTGAGCAGTAGCAACTCTTTTGCAGTTCTCCATGGCGAATGTTATATCTTTCAAAAAAGCCGCGGTAGTAAGGATTATCGACACATACTGAGCAGCTCACATTACAGACAGAAGCATGCTACATGGCAGACCAATATTCAACTCTTGGCATGTCCAGCCCATCCATTATCACAGCCAATCATGGCTAGCGAGAAGGTTCCTATCTTTCCAACTAGGCTTGTAATTTAACTATTTTATTCATATTTACAGACAGCATACAAGTTTGTTATTAAGGTACATGAAAGTTCACATGTTCCATTTTAATTTAAAAAAATATGTATGTTCAAATGCCTCTCCTGTGAAGTAGTGAAGTGCGACATATGCCGAGCTTCCTGAAACAGGTAACATATATCAATCAAGAACTGTGGCTTTCAGCTTCAATTTGTCAGGATTTGGCCAGGGTTGTTCCGGGTTTTGGTCACTAGATGCCCCCATTGTGCTTTTTGACCTTATGTTTTTTCCCTTGTTCCCCATTATTATTTGCACCTGTGCCTCGTTTCCCCTGATTGTATTTAAACCCTTAGTTTCCCTCAGTTCTGTGCTCTGTGTTTGTATGTTAGCACCCAGCCCTAGTGTTCTGTGTATTCTTGTCGATTCCGGTGGATGCTCTGTGGAATTCTGTTTTTTTTTCGAGCATCTCTGAGGCTTTTTTGTGCTATTCCTACCACCTTTGGATTTGCCATTTTTTTGTATTGAAGGACTTCTCCTTTTTACTTTATTAAATACACCGTCTTAAGTACTGCTGTGTCTGCCTCATCTTCTGGGTTCTGCTGACTATTCGTGGCTCAGTTGGTTAAGTGACTGTTTCTCACTCCGGAGACCCAGGTTCGTAACAGTGGTCCTGACAGAAACACAGAGCCAAAATGAACCCAGAGGCAGCCAGTTCCCAGGACCTTTTTGCCATGCTGTCCCACCACCAGGAGACTGTCCAACGCCACTGAAGCCGCCCTGGTTCAGCAAGAGGCCTTAATGGCTAGACATTCTCATCTTCTGTCGGAGATGCTGACTTCCATTAAGCAAATATCTGATCGCCTTACCCCGGCAACAGTTCCCGTCCCAGTACCTCAGATTCACGTACTCCCATGGCAGCTAACCCCTGGCTGAACCTCGTCTTCCACCTCCCCAACGGTTCTCAGGTGATCCAAGTGCTTGTAAAGGGTTTCTCACCCAATGTTCTCTCTCATTTGAGCTACAACCCTCGTCGCTTTCCCACCGACCGGTCTAAGATCGCTTATATCATCACCCTGCTGTCGGAAAAAGCCCTGGCCTGGGCTACTGCTGTGTGGGATGCCCATAGTTCCTGCTGTGCCAGCTACTCTGCCTTTGCTGAGGAATTCAAACGAGTGTTTCAAGGCCCAAGCAGTGGTTCTGACTCAGCCAAACAGCTCCTGACTCTCCACCAAGGTTGGCGCAGCGTGACGGACTATGCCATCCAGTTCCGCACGGTGGCAGCAGCAAGTGGCTGGAACAACCAGGCGCTCACGGTGTGCTTTCTGAAAGGCCTTTTCCGACACTATCCAAGATGAACTGGCCACTCGGGAACCACCGGACAATCTCGAGTCCCTGATCAAATTGGCTCACGCATTGACCAGCGCCTGAGAGAGAGAACCCAACCGTAGACCTCTAGCCCCTATCAGTCCCAGTCTCCGAGTCCCCACCTTTATCCTCGCTGGCTCCATCGGAACCCATGCAGATTGGACGCATCTCCCAGGCTGAGAGAGACCGCCGGATGAGGGAGCGACGCTGTCTATATTGCGGCAAACCGGGCCATTTCCGCTCCACGTGTCCCGGGCTCCAGGGAAACGCTCTGTCCCGCACAGACCGGGGGAACTGTAACGGGAAACATAACCTCCTCCCATCCGTCCAACTCCCGCCTGCTCATTCCAGTCACCCTATCCTGGGACAACCACAAGCTTCACCTTCAAGCCTTGTAGACTCTGGAGCCGCAGGTAACTTCATGGATGGTGTCTGGGCGAAGGAGAATGGCGTTCCTCTGAACCTCTAAGTGAACCCATGAGGGTCACTACATTGGATGGAAGCCCTTTGGGATCTGGACTTGTCACTCATGTCACTACCTCCTTGCGACTTTCAGTTTCACAACACCAGGAATTGATGAACTTTCATTTGATCTCCTGTTCCGAGTTCCCTCTCGTCCTTGGATACCCCTGGCTTCACAGCCATAACCCTCACATCGACTGGTCTGTGGGCACTATCAAGCAGTGGGGTCCTACGTGCCAAGCTACTTGTATTTTCCAGAATTCCCCGAGTTCTACTCCTGAGTCTTTAGAATCCATCGACCTGACCCGAGTTCCCGGAAAGTGTTACCATGACCTCAAACTGGTGTTTAGCAAACAGAGGGCCACCATGCTACCACCCCATAGACCTTACGATTGCCCCATCGACCTGTTTCCTCGGGCACTTGCCCCCCCAGGGGTCGGATCTTTCCCCTATCTCCACCCAAACGAGCTGCCATGGATACCTACATCAAGGACGCTCTGAAGCAGGCCTCATGCGTCCATCCACCTCCCTGGCCGGGAGCAGGGTTTTTTCTTGTGGCCAAGAAAGACGGTGGATTACGTCCTTGCATCGACTACCGGGGGACTCAATGCCATAACCGTCCGTAATCAAGTACCCGCTACCCCTTATGGCCACAGCCTTCGAGCTGCTCCAGGAAGCAGTTGTTTTCACTGCTTGACCTGCGGAACGCATACCATCTTGTGCGGATCAGACCTGGTGACGAGTGGAAGACCGCTTTCAACACGCCTACTGGTCACTATGAATACTTGGTGATGCCCTTCGACCTGGACCAACGCCCCAGCGGTGTTCCAAGCGCTCATAAACGATGTGCTTAGGGATATGCTTAACATATTTGTGTTCGTTTACTTGGATGACATCCTCATCTTTTCGAGCTCCCTTCAAGAACACACTAAGCATGTCAGACAAGTACTCAAACGCCTCCTGGACAGCCATCTGTACGTTGTCGGAAAATGTGAATTCCATTCATCCCGAGTACAATTCCTGGGATTTGTAGTGGAACCCGGGTCGAGTCCAAATGGACCCCAGGAAGGTAGGGCGGTAGCGGATTGGCCCACCCCCAACCGTTAAGGAAGTTCATGCTTCCTGGGCTTCACAAACTTTACCCAAGTTTATCAAGAACTTCAGCTTGGTGGCAGCCCCTCTCTCAGCTTTAACCAAGGGTGGCAATGCAAGGTTTTTTGGGGAAGAGAAGCTGAGACGGCCTTCCAAGGACTCAAGCAGCGCGTTCTCTCTGCTCCCATCCTGATACTACCGACCACGGATGAACCATTTGTGGTGGAGGTAGACGCATCAGAGGCTGGTGTTGGAGCTGTCCTGTCTCAGAGGGGTGAAGACAAGAAGCTTCATCCGTGCGCTTTCTTCTCACACCGCTTACCCCGACTGAGAGGAACTACGATGTGGGGATCGTGAACTCCTAGCGGTTAAGATGGCATTGAAGGAATGGAGACACTGGCTCGAGGGGCTTCTCACCCGTTTCAAGTGCTTACGGACCACAAAAATCTGGAGTATATCCAGCAGGCGAAGCGGTTGAACTCTAGACAAGCTAGATGGTCTCTCTTTCTTCAATCGATTCCAGTTTATCCTCACCTATCGGCCCGGGTCGAAGAATCTCAAACCGGATGCCCTGTCCCGAGTCTACGCTCCTGCCATTCGAGATGACACGGACATGCCTGTCCTTCCTGCTGCTAAGATTGTGGCTCCGATCTCGTGGCAAGTTGAGGATGCCGTGAGACGTGCTCAAGCTAGCGAACGGACCCGAAAGGAGGTCCTGCCAATCGGTTGTTTGTCCCCAAGGCAGTGAGGACTCAGGTCCTTCTGTGGGGGCACTCCTCTCGCCTCACCTGTCATCCGGGCGTAGGTCGCACCTTGGAGTTCATCCAGCGTAAGTTCTGTGGCCTACCATAAGAGAAGACGTTGCCACTTTCGTCAATGCCTGCCCCGTGTGCTGCCAGGGCAAATCTTCTCACCTCCGCCCTCAAGGACTCCTTCACCCTTTACCTGTTCCCCACAGACCCTGGTCCCATATCTCATTGGACTTTATTACTGACTTCCTCCATCCCATGGCAATACTACTATCCTAGTCATAATCGACAGGTTTTCAAAGGCGGCCAGGTTCGTCCCTCTGACTAAGTTACCTTCTGCCAAGGAAATCATTGAGTTGGGTAATTAATCATGTGTTCCGAGTTCGGCATTCCTCAAGATATGGTTTCTGACAGAGGTCCCCAGTTCGTCTCAAGGTTTTGGAAGGCCTTCTGCCAACTCATGGGGGCTTCTGCCAGTCTATCTTCAGGGTACCATCCGGGTCCAACGGCCAAACAGAGAGGATGAATCAAGAGCTGGAAACCACCCTCCGATGTATGACTCAGACAACCCGTCCACATGGTCATCCTTTATTGTTTGGGCCGAATACGCGCACAACACCTTGCGCTCCTCCTCCACTGGTATGTCCTCGCACGAGTGTCAGTTTGCCATGCTCCTCCATTGTTCCTTGACCAGGAGGCAGAAGTCAGAGTGCCTTCAGCCTTGAAGTTCGTCAGACGCTGTCGGCTTATGTGGAGGAAGACCCGTCTTAATCTTATGCTCAGAGGTACCAACAACAAGCCAACAGATGTCGCCGTCCCCGGGCCTACCCTGCGCCCCGGCCAGAGAGTCTGGCTCTCCACAAGAGACTTACCTCTACGGGTGGAGTCTCGCAAGCTGTCCCAAAAATACATCGGGCCCCTTCAAGGTTGCCAGGAGAGTTAACCCAGTTTTTTATCGCCACACTTACCCAGATCCCTTAAGATTAATCCCACATTTCACATTTCATTGTTAAAACCTGTTGTTTTTTCTCCCCTTGTCCCGGCAGACAGACCTCCGCCTCGTCATTGGAGGCCAGCCGGGCTTATACCGTCCATCGGATACTCGGATTCCCGCCGGGTGCAGCGGTCCTGGCAGTATCTGGTGGACTGGGAAGGCTACGGTCCCGAGGAGCGCTCCTGGGTTCCTGCCAGACATCCTGGACCCTGACCTCATTCGTCAGTTCAGGGCCCTCCACCCTGGAGAGCTGGCGCAGGAAAGTCAGGAGCCGTTCCTAGGGGGATTCTGTCAGGATTTTGCCAGGGTTGTTCCGGGTTTTGGTCACTAGATGCCCCCATTGTGCTTTTTGACCTTATGTTTTTTCCCTTGTTCCCCATTATTATTTGCACCTGTGCCTCGTTTTCCCTGGATTGTATTTAAAACCCTTAGTTTCCCTCAGTTCTGTGCTCTGTGTTTGTGTGTTAGCACCCAGCCCTAGTGTTCTGTGTATTCTTGTCGATTCCGTGGATGCTCTTGTGGAATTCTGTTTTTGTTTTTGAGTATCTCTTGAGGCTTTTTGTGCTTTTCCTACCACCTTTTGCATTTGCCATTTTTGTATTGAAGGACTTCTCTTTTTACTTTATTAAATACACCGTCTTAAGTACTGCTGTGTCTGCCTCATCTTCTGGGTTCTGCTGACTATTCGTGGCTCAGTTGGTTAAGTGACTGTTTCTCACTCCGGAGACCCAGGTTCGTAACCGGGTCCTGACA
>NW_027001519.1:0-7375 GCF_036934945.1 Oncorhynchus masou masou
GTATCCATCCCATAGTGTGGTCATAATACAGAGGACATCCTGAGTTTATTTGTTTTTTAAACCCTGACAAAAACATTGACAGTATTACATAACATGGTTACATGTATGTCACGTAAATACTCCGGCAATGCCCTGCCGTAGCTAATCAAATGCCATGCTTCGAGACAGTCAGGGAGTGAAATGTCAGCTATTGCTGCTTCACCTCCTTCCACACCAGTGGCGGTCTGTGCCCGTTTAAGATGGGGAGGACAGTTTTTTATTTTCATGAGCATGGCCTTATTAAGCAATATGGCACAGAGGAGAGGAGACAATGAAGAAAGTAGTGATCAGAGACTTGAGTGAGATTAGTAGGCTGTCAGCCTCTAGTAAAGATGAGGTCAAGCGTATTGCCTGCCTTGTAAATTGGAGGTGAAAGGGAAAGGGGAGGTCAAAAAGGCAAGAAAGGAAAGAAAGAGATGAAACGAAGGCAGACGTCGGGAGGTTGAGACACGGAATTTCCACATGGGTTGTGTGCATAGGGTCCCACTAAATTAGAAGGGTTGCAGCCAGGGGTGGAGAGCGTCTGTAAAGCCTACAGGGAGAGGAATTGAACAGGTATAGAAAACACACACATAATTACCAAAGTTACAAAATAGCAAAATGAGAACAGAAAATGACTAGGTACTCGAGTGAGAGAGTGGCGTGGAGACTTCCTCTCTTCCCTTCCTCGAACAACATTACATTACATTTAAGTCATTTAGCAGACGCTCTTATCCAGAGCGACTTACAAGTTAATTTTTTACCTTTATTTAACCAGGCAAGTCAGTTAAGAACACATTCCTATTTTTCAATGACGGCCTGGGAACAGTGGGTTAACTGCCTGTTCAGGGGCAGAACGACAGATTTGTACCTTGTCGGCTCGGGGGTTTGAACTCACAACCTTCCGGTTACTAGTCCAACGCTCTAACCACTAGGCTACCCTGCCGCTCAGCAGAACCGTCTTAGTTTTGCCAACGAGGCCGCCGATTACAGCTGAGAAACCAGGAGAGACTGAAGTGCTAACACTAACTGCTGATTGCCTAGAAGAGGAGAAACCACTCCCCCTTCCGTATAGTTTTACCAAAACAAGTCACAAATTGTCCTGCCCCTTAATCCGGATTGATGTGTCAACAATCATTTGCAAGTTATGAGCAGTCAGCAGTTCACACACCAAGTAGGACATTGGGAAGACAGGCAGCGCTTAAGTAGATGGTCCTAGCTGGCAAAAAACAGCACAAGACAATAACAGATGAAGAACAAAAATTATAATTTACTTGTCAGTCCTCTAGATACAGAATGAACCTGCTGGGCAAATACTAAGAACACATTGCCCATAACCTTTAGAAAGGTAAGCCTGTGGTCTGAACAGCTAATTCAAAAGATCTGCTCATCCCTATAATTTGTAGGGAACACAATGTATAATCTATACTTGTAATGTAGGTTTCTCAGTTATGGGTGTCACAATTTGGAACGTGGGGGAGGGAATGGGCAGGGTATATGTAAATTAAATACTTGTACTATTACTATCGTTAAAAAACTTTACTGTTTTTACAGACTGTAGTATTTTTGCTGACATTACTGTAATATTTACTACAGTGTTTTTTTTTTGCGGATAATACTATTGTATTTACTATAGAATTTTACGGTATACTACAACCAGTGGCGGCTGGTGGAGGAGCTATAGGAGGATGGGCTCATTGTAATGGCCCGGAATGGAATCAATAGAACAGTATGAAAAACATCAAACATACGGAAACCACGTTTGACTCTGTTCCAACTGTTATATTCCAGCCAATACAATGAGCCCGTCCTCCTATAGCTCCTCCCACCAGCCTCCACTGAATGCAACATCCTCTAGTAAGTTCTACAATTGACTGAGGGATACTACAGTGTGTAGTAAATTATTCTACAGTATACTACAGTTTACTATAGAATTCCACAGTAAGTACTGTAGTATTCTATAGAAAACTGTAGTATTTTTTTTTTCACGTGGGTTGTCCTTTGTGTCATTGTTTCCAGCTAACAGCCATGCTCCTCTGTTTGTTCTGCAGGGAAGTGAGAACTTGGGGACACAGGTGAGGAAATGTACACTGATCCAACAGAAGAGCATCAGGAATGAGTGGAAGCTGGCCAAATCGCCTTTGTGGTCATTGTTGTGTATGTGCTGTCCTGGTCGCCGTATGCAACTGTCACCATGATCTCCTGGGCAGGGTAAGTGTATACAAAATATATAAAAGCTTAGGTGACCCGACTAACCTGTACCCCCGCACATTGACTCGGTACCGGTACCCCCTGTACATAGCCTTGCTATTGTTATTTTATTGGGTTGCTTGTTATTTCATTTTACTTTAGTTTATTTAGTAAATCTGTTCTTAACTCTATTTCTTGAACTTGCATTGTTGTTTAAGGGCTTGTAAGTAAGTATTTCACGGTAAGGTGAAATGTTTACTTGTATACGCGCACGTGACAAAACAAATTTGATTAGATTTATTTTATTTTTATTTGACATATTCACTACCATTGAAAAGTTTGGGGTCATTAGAAACGTCCTTGTTTTTGAAAGAAAAACCAGCATCCCGGAGTCGGCTCTTCACTGTCGAGGTTGAAACTGGTGTTTTGCTGGTACTATTTAGTGAAGCTGCCAGTTGATGTAACGGGTTTCTTCCATCTCCTCCTCTGACGAAGAGGAGGAACAAGGATCGGACCAAAATGCAGCGTGGTTACGTTAGATACATCTTTAATGATGAAGAACACGAACAATACAAAACAACAAAATGCCTAAAACCGAAACAGCCCTGACTGGTGCAACAAACACAGAGACAGGAACAATCACCCACAAACACACAGTGAAACCCAGGCAACCTAAATATGGTTCCCAATCAGAGACAACGATAATCACCTGACTCTGATTGAGAACCGCCTCCAGGCAGCCACAGACCAATCTGTACACCCCACACAACCCCAAGACGAAACACACTACAAATAAACCCATGTCACACCCTGGCCTGACTCAATAAATGAAGATAACATAATAAATATAGACCAGGGCGTGACAGTTGAGGACTTGTGTCTCAAACTGAACACTCTAATGTACTTGTCCTCTTGCTCAGTTGTGCACGGGGCCTCCCAATCCTCTTCTATTCTGGTTAGAACTGGTTGCGCTGCTCTGTGAATGGAGTAGTACACAGTGTTTATACGAGATCTTCAGTTTCTTGGCAATTTCCTCACATGGAATAGCCTTCATTTCTCAGAACAAGAATAGACTGACGAGTTCCAGAAGAAAGGGTTTCAAAAGGGTTTTATAATGATCAATTAGCCTTTTAAAATGATAAACTTGGATTAGCTAACAAAACGTGCCATTTTAACACAGGAGTGATGGTTACTGATAATGGGCCTCTGTACGCCTATGCAGATATTCCATAGAAAAATCTGCCGTTTCCAGCTACAATAGTTATTTACAACATTAACAATGTCTACACTATATTTTTGATCTAATTTATGTTACTTTAATGGACATCAAAAAATTGCTTTTCTTTCAAAAACAAGGACATTTCTAAGTGACTCCAAACTTTTGAACGGTGGTGCATATCTACAATGGCTATATGTAATTATTTTTGACATCATCTAATGTAGCAATGTCCAGGTTTCCAAGATACTAGTGAAGCCTGGATGTACCGTGTGTGTACGTCCATAGAACATTTATGTAATATTTATGTAATATATTTCTATTTCTATCACATTTTCATTTCACTTCATTACAGTACAACGGTTTGATTTGTTTGATCGTAGCTAGCTAGCTACATAGCCGTCTTTGTATCTAAGACAATTGTGTAGTCTAGAGCGATTTGCTAGGTTAGCTAGGCCAACTGTTGCCGTTCTTTTAACAACGTAACGTAATCAACACTGCTAGCTAGCCAGCTAGCCCCGAATAGCAGCACTGTAGAAACTATTACACTCGACGAACGACTTGATTAGTGTAGTGTCAACAACGCAGCCACTGCCAGCTAGCCTACAAGTCAACAATGCAGCCACTACCAGCTAGCCTACTCCAGCAGTACTGTATCATTTCAATCATTTTAGTCAATAAGATTCTTGCTACGTAAGCTTAACTTTCTGAACATTCGAGACGTGTAGTCCACTTGTCATTCCAATCTCCTTTGCATTAGCGTAGCCTCTTCTGTAGCCTGTCAACTATGTGTCTATCCATCCCTGTTTCTCTCCTCTCTGCACAGACCATACAAACGCTCCACACCGTGTGGCCGCGGCCACCTAATCTGGTGGTCCCAGCGCGCACGACCCACGTGGAGTTCCAGGTCTCCGGTAGCCTCTGGAACTGCCG
The DNA here is from genome assembly GCF_036934945.1 of Oncorhynchus masou masou. Lineage (NCBI taxonomy): Eukaryota > Metazoa > Chordata > Actinopteri > Salmoniformes > Salmonidae > Oncorhynchus > Oncorhynchus masou. Next base: position 4,358 of record NW_027001519.1, read on the forward strand.
ATCTCGGCCAACAAGGCAGAGTTCATCTCAGCCTATGCCTCCCCTCCAGTCCCTCGACTTCTTGGCACTGACGGAAACATGGATCACCACAGATAACACTGCTACTCCTACTGCTCTCTCTTCGTCCGCCCACGTGTTCTCGCACACCCGAAGGCTTCTGGTCAGCGGGGTGGTGGCACTGGGATCTCTCATCTCTCCCAAGTGGTCATTCTCTCTTTCTCCCCTTACCCATCTGTCTATCGCCTCCTTTGAATTCCATGCTGTCACAGTTACCAGCCCTTTCAAGCTTAACATCCTTATCATTTATCGCCCTCCCAGGTTCCCTCGGAGAGTTCATCAATGAGCTTGATGCCTTGATAAGCTCCTTTCCTGAGGACTGGCTCACCTCTCACAGTCCTGGGCGACTTAACCTCCCCACGTCTACCTTTGACTCATTCCTCTGCCTCCTTCTTTCCTCCTCTCCTCTTTTGACCTCAGCCTCTCACCTTCCCCCCTACTCACAAGGCAGGCAATACGCTCGACCTCATCTTTACTAGATGCTGTTCTTCCACTAACCTCATTGCAACTCCCCTCCAAGTCTCCGACCACTACCTTGTATCCTTTTCCCTCTCGCTCTCATCCAACACTTCCCACACTGCCCCTACTCGGATGGTATCGCGCCCGTCCCAACCTTCGCTCTCTCTCCCCCGCTACTCTCTCCTCTTCCATCCTATCATCTCTTCCCTCTGCTCAAACCTTCTCCAACCTATCTCCTGATTCTGCCTCCTCAACCCTCCTCTCCTCCTTTCTGCATCCTTTGACTCTCTATGTCCCCTATCCTCCAGGCCGCTCGAGTCCTCCCTCCCCGCTCCGTGGCTCGACGACTCATTGCGAGGCTCACAGAACAGGGCTCCGGGCAGTTGATGGAAATGGAGGAAAATCCCGCCTCCTCATGACCTGGCATCCTCTACCCCTCCTCCTCTACATTTTCCTCCTCTGTCTCTGCTGCTGTGCCACCTTCACCACCTAAATTCCAAAGCATCTGCCTTCTAACCCTAGGAAGCTCTTGCCACCTTCTCCTCTCCCTTCTCCTGAATCCTCCTCCCCCCTCCCCCTCCTCCCTCTCTGCAGATGACTTCCCCGTCAACCATTTTGAAAAGAAGGTCGACGACATCCGATCCTCGTTTGCTAAGTCAAACGACACCGCTGGTTCTGCTCACACTGCCCTACCCTGTGCTCTGACCTCTTTCTCCCCTCTCTCTCCAGATGAAATCTCGCTTCTTGTGACGGCCGGCCGCCCAACAACCTGCCCGCTTGACCCTATCCCCTCCTATCTTCTCCAGACCATTTCCGGAGACCTTCTCCCTTACCTCACCTCGCTCATCAACTCATCCCTGACCGCTGGCTACGTCCCTTCCGTCTTCAAGAGAGCGAGAGTTGCACCCCTTCTGAAAAAACCTACACTCGATCCCTCCGATGTCAACAACTACAGACCAGTATCCCTTCTTTCTTTTCTCTCCAAAACTCTTGAACGTGCCGTCCTTGGCCAGCTCTCCCGCTATCTCTCTCAGAATGACCTTCTTGATCCAAATCAGTCAGGTTTCAAGACTAGTCATTCAACTGAGACTGCTCTTCTCTGTATCACGGAGGCGCTCCGCACTGCTAAAGCTAACTCTCTCTCCTCTGCTCTCATCCTTCTAGACCTATCGGCTGCCTTCGATACTGTGAACCATCAGATCCTCCTCTCCACCCTCTCCGAGTTGGGCATCTCCGGCGCGGCCCACGCTTGGATTGCGTCCTACCTGACAGGTCGCTCCTACCAGGTGGCGTGGCGAGAATCTGTCTCCTCGCCACGCGCTCTCACCACTGGTGTCCCCCAGGGCTCTGTTCTAGGCCCTCTCCTATTCTCGCTATACACCAAGTCACTTGGCTCTGTCATAACCTCACATGGTCTCTCCTATCATTCCTATGCAGACGACACACAATTAATCTTCTCCTTTCCCCCTTCTGATGACCAGGTGGCGAATCGCATCTCTGCATGTCTGGCAGACATATCAGTGTGGATGACGGATCACCACCTCAAGCTGAACCTCAGCAAGACGGAACTGCTCTTCCTCCCGGGGAAGGACTGCCCGTTCCATGATCTCGCCATCACGGTTGACAACTCCATTGTGTCCTCCTCACAGAGTGCTAAGAACCTTGGCGTGATCCTGGACAACACCCTGTCGTTCTCAACTAACATCAAGGCGGTGGCCCGTTCCTGTAGGTTCTTGCTCTACAACATCCGCAGAGTACGACCCTGCCTCACACAGGAAGCGGCGCAGGTCCTAATCCAGGCACTTGTCATCTCCCGTCTGGATTACTGCAACTCGCTGTTGGCTGGGCTCCCTGCCTGTGCCATTAAACCCCTACAACTCATCCAGAACGCCGCAGCCCGTCTGGTGTTCAACCTTCCCAAGTTCTCCCACGTCACCCCGCTCCTCCGCTCTCTCCACTGGCTTCCAGTTGAAGCTCGCATCCGCTACAAGACCATGGTGCTTGCCTACGGAGCTGTGAGGGGAACGGCACCGCAGTACCTCCAGGCTCTGATCAGGCCCTACACCCAAACAAGGGCACTGCGTTCATCCACCTCTGGCCTGCTCGCCTCCCTACCACTGAGGAAGTACAGTTCCCGCTCAGCCCAGTCAAAACTGTTCGCTGCTCTGGCCCCCCAATGGTGGAACAAACTCCCTCACGACGCCAGGACAGCGGAGTCAATCACCACCTTCCGGAGACACCTGAAACCCCACCTCTTTAAGGAATACCTAGGATAGGATAAAGTAATCCTTCTCACCCCCCCCCTTAAATGATTTAGATGCACTATTGTAAAGTGGCTGTTCCACTAGATGTCATAAGGTGAATTCACCAATTTGTAAGTCGCTCTGGATAAGAGCGTCTGCCAAATGACTTAAATGTAATGTAAATGTAGAGATGCTGGATGTACCGTGTGTGTACGTCCATAGAACATTACTGTAATATATTTCTAGAGATGCTGGATGT
>NW_027001520.1:0-7375 GCF_036934945.1 Oncorhynchus masou masou
ATTATCAAGCATTGTCATTTTCTCAGGGCTGCCAATTATTTAAGAAAGCTTGGAGTGAGATTTACTTTGTCATTTTCATTGCCCCCTGGCTCAATCCCAAGATCGGGGGACTGGGGGTCCTCCCCCAGAAATATTTTACTGTTTTTAAAGCTAATTTCCTGCAATTCTATGTATTTTGACATGTCTATGACCAGGGTGGAAAATTAGGTAAACATGAAATGAACACAACAAATTAGGTAAACATGAAATGAACACAACAAATTAGGTAAACATGAAATGAACACAACAAATTAGGTAAACGTGAAATGAACACAACAAATTAGGTAAACATGAAATGAACACAACAAATTAGGTAAACATGAAATGAACACAACAAATTAGGTAAACATGAAATGAACTGTAACGGTTCTCTTTCTTCCTCTTCCCCTGAAGAAGAGGTGTAGCAGGGATCGGACCAAGACGCAGCGTGGTTATAATTCATGGTTCTTTTAATAACGAAACGTGAAATAGACTACAAAACAAGAAACATGAAAACCCAAAACAGTCCCGTGGGCACAAACACTGACACAGGAGACAACCACCCACAAAACCCAACACACAACAGTCTGCTCCAAATATGGTTCCCAATCAGAGACAATGACCAACACCTGCCTCTGACTGAGAACCATATCAGGCCAAAAATAGAAATAGACAAAAACCAGACACACAACATAGAATGCCCACCCAGCTCACGCGTGACCAACACTAAAACAAGGAAAACACACAAGAACGATGGTCAGAACGTGACATGAACACAACAAATTAGACTACTTTTTTTTTTGTTTGAGATTTATGGGGAATGAAATGGAAAGTGTGATAATATTTATTCTTTTTTTTTTGGGGGGACAAATTGGTGGTTTATTCTAGAAACGGTGAGAAGGTTGGGATGCGGGGATTGATCCATGTTCTCAGGTGGAAAGCTGTATGTGACACGAGGGAGTTTTACCACCACACCAAGGCTCTGCACAGGAAGGATGCTCTATTACTGGTTAATGGCAGAAGGGAACCAAATCACAGATTGCAGTCTGCTTGTCCAAGACTGCTTTCACGGTAAGGACGCAAAAACATTTTGTAATTGTTGGTGAACTATCTTTTAAAAATAGGTCTGGAAGAAACTCTCCGGGAGGATTGGACATCCCATGATCTATGTTTGTTCTGGGTGTTTGGAAGAAAAATGTTCCTGTTTTAACGATTCATTTCTCAAAATCACCCAACTTTCTCGACCAATCTAAATGAATATCAATATTCAGGTGGTTTTCTGCCGACCGGTTGAAGATCCATGACGTCATCTTACCTTTACAGAGAGAAAAGATGATGTGTTTACGAGTTGTGACTACCCCCTACCATCTCTTCCTAACACATGTATATATGTATATGTATATATATGCACAATAATAAAATGTCAATAAATTATATTTGTTTCTCGTATTTGTTTCATAGCCAATGCTTATTCGTATGACTTTATTCAAAACAGTCCATGAATGGCTGCAAGAAAAATATACATAAGCTCATATCTGTCATTGTCAAAACACACTAGAAGGGATATCAGATTCTTACTCTGTGATTTACACTGGCATAGCTGTGAAGAAGTGGGATAGTAAAATATGCGTGAGGGAATGACAGTGTTGTTCTGTGGGGAATGACAGTAGTGTCAATCACCACCTTCCGGAGACACCTGAAACCCCACCTCTTCAAGGAATACCTAGGATAGGATAAGTAATCCTTCTCACCCCCCCTTAAATGATTTAGTTGCACTATTGTAAAGTGGCTGTTCCACTGGATGTCAGAAGGTGAATTCACCAATTTGTAAGTCGCTCTGGATAAGAGCGTCTACTAGAAATGACTTAAATGTGAAATGTAAATGTAGTATCTACTGTAAAGAGAACCAGACTGGCACATAGGCTAGTGTCTACTGTAAGAGAGAACCAGACTGGTACCCAGGCTAGTGTCTACTGTAAAGAGAACCAGACTGGCACCCAGGCTAGTGTCTACTGTAAAGAGAACCAGACTGGTACCCAGGCTAGTGTCTACTGTAAAGAGAACCAGACTGGTACCCAGGCTAGTGTCTACTGTAAAGAGAACCAGACTGGCACCCAGGCTAGTGTCTACTGTAAAGAGAACCAGACTGGTACCCAGGCTAGTATCTACTGTAAAGAGAACCAGACACTACCCAGACTAGTATCTGCTGTAAAAGAGAACCAGACTGGCACCCAGGCTAGTGTCTACTGTAAAGAGAACCAGACTGGTACCCAGGCTAGTATCTACTGTAAAGAGAACCAGACTGGTACCCAGGCTAGTGTATACTGTAAAGTAAATAACGCTTTATAGATTGAAACTAAATGGGTAAAGTAGTGACAGTATTGTTCTGTGGGGAATGGCAGTAGTGTTCTGTGGGGAATGACAGTAGTGTTCTGTGGGGAATGACAGTAGTGTTCTGTGGGGAATGACAGTAGTGTTCTGTGGGGAATGACAGTAGTGTTCTGTGGGGAATGACAGTAGTGTTCTGTGGGGAATGACAGTAGTGTTCTGTGGGGAATGACAGTAGTGTTCTGTGGGGAATGACAGTAGTGTTCTGTGGGGAATGACAGTAGTGTTCTGTGGGGAATGACAGTAGTGTTCTGTGGGGAATGACAGTAGTGTTCTGTGGGGAATGACAGTAGTGGTCCGTGGGGAATGACAGTAGTGTTCTGTGGGGAATGACAGTAGTGTTCCGTGGGGAATGACAGTAGTGTTCTGTGAGGAATAACAGTAGTGTTCTGTGGGGAATGACAGTAGTGTTCTGTGGGGAATGACAGTAGTGTTCTGTGGGGAATGACAGTAGTGTTCCGTGGGGAATGACAGTAGTGTTCTGTGGGGAATGACAGTAGTGTTCTGTGGGGAATGGCAGTAGTGTTCTGTGGGGAATGGCAGTAGTGTTCTGTGGGGAATGACAGTAGTGTTCTGTGGGGAATGACAGTAGTGTTCTGTGGGGAATGACAGTAGTGTTCTGTGGGGAATGACAGTAGTGTTCCGTGGGGAATGACAGTAGTGTTCCGTGGGGAATGACAGTAGTGTTCTGTGGGGAATGACAGTAGTGTTCTGTGGGGAATGACAGTAGTGTTCTGTGGGGAATGGCAGTAGTGTTCTGTGGGGAATGGCAGTGTTGTTCTGTGGGGAATGACAGTAGTGTTCTGTGGGGAATGACAGTAGTGTTCTGTGGGGAATGACAGTAGTGTTCTGTGGGGAATGACAGTAGTGTTCTGTGGGGAATGACAGTAGTGTTCTGTGGGGAATGACAGTGTTGTTCTGTGGGGAATGACAGTAGTGTTCTGTGGGGAATGACAGTAGTGTTCTGTGGGGAATGACAGTAGTGTTCTGTGGGGAATGACAGTAGTGTTCTGTGGGGAATGACAGTAGTGTTCTGTGGGGAATGACAGTAGTGTTCTGTGGGGAATGACAGTAGTGTTCTGTGGGGAATGACAGTAGTGTTCTGTGGGGAATGACAGTAGTGTTCTGTGGGGAATGGCAGTAGTGTTCTGTGGGGAATGGCAGTAGTGTTCTGTGGGAATGGTAAATGACAGTAGTGTTCTGTGGGGAATGACAGTAGTGTTCTGTGGGGAATGACAGTAGTGTTCTGTGGGGAATGACAGTAGTGGGAAATGACAGTGTTGTGGGGAATCTGTGGGGGAATGACAGTAGTGTTCTGTGGGGAATGGCAGTAGTGTTCTGTGGGGAATGGCAGTGTTGTTCTGTGAGGCTGACAGTAGTGTTCTGTGGGGAATGACAGTAGTGTTCTGTGGGGAATGACAGTAGTGTTCTGTGGGGAATGACAGTAGTGTTCTGTGGGGAATGACAGTAGTGTTCTGTGGGGAATGACAGTGTTGTTCTGTGGGGAATGACAGTAGTGTTCTGTGGGGAATGACAGTAGTGTTCTGTGGGGAATGACAGTAGTGTTCTGTGGGGAATGACAGTAGTGTTCTGTGGGGAATGACAGTAGTGTTCTGTGGGGAATGACAGTAGTGTTCTGTGGGGAATGACAGTAGTGTTCTGTGGGGAATGACAGTAGTGTTCTGTGGGGAATGACAGTAGTGTTCTGTGGGGAATGACAGTAGTGTTCTGTGGGGAATGGCAGTAGTGTTCTGTGGGGAATGGCAGTAGTGTTCTGTGGGGAATGACAGTAGTGTTCTGTGGGGAATGACAGTAGTGTTCTGTGGGGAATGACAGTAGTGTTCCGTGGGGAATGACAGTAGTGTTCTGTGGGGAATCAGTAGTGTTCTGTGGGGAATGACAGTAGTGTTCTGTGGGGAATGACAGTAGTGTTCTGTGGGGAATGACAGTAGTGTTCCGTGGGGAATGACAGTAGTGTTCTGTGGGGAATGACAGTAGTGTTCTGTGGGGAATGGCAGTAGTGTTCTGTGGGGAATGGCAGTAGTGTTCTGTGGGGAATGACAGTAGTGTTCTGTGGGGAATGACAGTAGTGTTCTGTGGGGAATGACAGTAGTGTTCTGTGGGGAATGGGGAATGACAGTAGTGTTCTGTGGGGAATGACAGTAGTGTTCTGTGGGGAATGACAGTAGTGTTCTGTGGGGAATGACAGTAGTGTTCTGTGGGGAATGAATGACAGTAGTGTTCTGTGGGGAATGACAGTAGTGTTCTGTGGGGAATGACAGTAGTGTTCTGTGGGGAATGACAGTAGTGTTCCGTGGGGAATGACAGTAGTGTTCTGTGGGGAATGACAGTAGTGAATGACAGTAGTGTTCTGTGGGGAATGACAGTAGTGTTCTGTGGGGAATGACAGTAGTGTTCTGTGGGGAATGACAGTAGTGTTCTGTGGGGGAATGACTGTGGGGAATGACAGTAGTGTTCTGTGGGGAATGACAGTAGTGTTCTGTGGGGAAATGACAGTAGTGTTCTGTGGGGAATGACAGTAGTGTTCTGTGGGGAATGACAGTAGTGTTCTGTGGGGAATGACAGTAGTGTTCTGTGGGGAATGACAGTAGTGTTCTGTGGGGAATGACAGTTCCGTGGGGAATGTAGTGTTCTGTGGGGAATGACAGTAGTGTTCTGTGGGGAATGACAGTAGTGTTCTGTGGGGAATGACAGTAGTGTTCTGTGGGGAATGACAGTAGTGTTCTGTGGGGAATGACAGTAGTGTTCTGTGGGGAATGACAGTAGTGTTCTGTGGGGAATGACAGTAGTGTTCTGTGGGGAATGACAGTAGTGTTCTGTGGGGAATGACAGTAGTGTTCTGTGGGGAATGACAGTAGTGTTCTGTGGGGAATGACAGTAGTGTTCTGTGGGGAATGACAGTAGTGTTCTGTGGGGAATGGCAGTAGTGTTCTGTGGGGAATGGCAGTAGTGTTCTGTGGGGAATGACAGTAGTGTTCTGTGGGGAATGACAGTAGTGTTCTGTGGGGAATGACAGTAGTGTTCTGTGGGGAATGACAGTAGTGTTCTGTGGGGAATGACAGTAGTGTTCTGTGGGGAATGACAGTAGTGTTCTGTGGGGAATGACAGTAGTGTTCTGTGGGGAATGACAGTAGTGTTCTGTGGGGAATGACAGTAGTGTTCTGTGGGGAATGACAGTAGTGTTCTGTGGGGAATGACAGTAGTGTTCTGTGGGGAATGACAGTAGTGTTCTGTGGGGAATGACAGTAGTGTTCTGTGGGGAATGGCAGTAGTGTTCTGTGGGGAATGACAGTAGTTGTTCTGTGGGGAATGACAGTAGTGTTCTGTGGGGAATGACAGTAGTGTTCTGTGGGGAATGACAGTAGTGTTCTGTGGGGAATGACAGTAGTGTTCTGTGGGGAATGACAGTAGTGTTCTGTGGGGAATGACAGTGTTGTTCTGTGGGGAATGACAGTAGTGTTCTGTGGGGAATGACAGTAGTGTTCTGTGGGGAATGACAGTAGTGTTCTGTGGGGAATGACAGTAGTGTTCTGTGGGGAATGACAGTAGTGTTCTGTGGGGAATGACAGTAGTGTTCTGTGGGGAATGACAGTAGTGTTCTGTAGGGAATGACAGTAGTGTTCTGTGGGGAATGACAGTAGTGTTCTGTGGGGAATGACAGTAGTGTTCTGTGGGGAATGACAGTAGTGTTCTGTGGGAATGACAGTGGTGTTCTGTGGGGAATGACAGTAGTGTTCTGTGGGGAATGACAGTAGTGTTCTGTGGGGAATGACAGTAGTGTTCCGTGAGGGAATGACAGTAGTGTTCTGTGGGGAATGACAGTAGTGTTCTGTGGGGAATGACAGTAGTGTTCTGTGGGGAATAGCAGTAGTGTTCTGTGGGGAATGGCAGTGTTGTTCTGTGGGGAATGACAGTAGTGTTCTGTGGGGAATGACAGTAGTGTTCCGTGGGGAATGACAGTAGTGTTCTGTGGGGAATGACAGTAGTGTTCTGTGGGGAATGACAGTAGTGTTCTGTGGGGAATGGCAGTAGTGTTCTGTGGGGAATGGCAGTGTTGTTCTGTGGGGAATGACAGTAGTGTTCTGTGGGGAATGACAGTAGTGTTCTGTGGGGAATGACAGTAGTGTTCTGTGGGGAATGACAGTAGTGTTCTGTGGGGAATGACAGTAGTGTTCTGTGGGGAATGACAGTGTTGTTCTGTGGGGAATGACAGTAGTGTTCTGTGGGGAATGACAGTAGTGTTCTGTGGGGAATGACAGTAGTGTTCTGTGGGGAATGACAGTAGTGTTCTGTGGGGAATGACAGTAGTGTTCTGTGGGGAATGACAGTAGTGTTCTGTGGGGAATGACAGTAGTGTTCTGTGGGGAATGACAGTAGTGTTCTGTGGGGAATGACAGTAGTGTTCTGTGGGGAATGACAGTAGTGTTCCGTGGGGAATGACAGTAGTGTTCTGTGGGGAATGACAGTAGTGTTCCGTGGGGAATGACAGTAGTGTTCTGTGGGGAATGACAGTAGTGTTCTGTGGGGAATGACAGTAGTGTTCTGTGGGGAATGACAGTAGTGTTCTGTGGGGAATGACAGTAGTGTTCTGTGGGGAATGACAGTAGTGTTCTGTGGGGAATGACAGTAGTGTTCTGTGGGGAATGACAGTAGTGTTCTGTGGGGAATGACAGTAGTGTTCTGTGGGGAATGACAGTAGTGTTCTGTGGGGAATGACAGTAGTGTTCTGTGGGGAATGGACAGTAGTGTTCTGTGGGGAATGACAGTAGTGTTCTGTGGGGAATGGCAGTAGTGTTCTGTGGGGAATGACAGTAGTGTTCTGTGGGGAATGACAGTAGTGTTCTGTGGGGAATGACAGTAGTGTTCTGTGGGGAATGACAGTAGTGTTCTGTGGGGAATGACAGTAGTGTTCTGTGGGGAATGACAGTAGTGTTCTGTGGGGAATGAC
>NW_027001521.1:0-7373 GCF_036934945.1 Oncorhynchus masou masou
CGATAAACACCTGCCTCTGATTGAGAACCACTCCAGACAGCCATAGACTATGCTAGATACCCCCACTAAGCCACACACCCAACACTTAACAACACCCCAAGACAAAACACACCACAATAAACCCATGTCACACCCCGGCCTGACCAAATAAATAAAAACAAACACAATATACTACGACCAGGGCGTGACAGAACCCCCCCCCCCCCCAAGGTGTGGACTCCAGGACGCACACCAAAAACTATAGGGGGGTCCGGGTGGGTGTCTGTCCATGGTGGCGGCTCCGGCGCAGGACGTGGACCCCACTCTATCAATGTCTTAGTCCCTCCTCCTCGCGTCCTTGGATAGTCCACCCTCGCCGCCGACCATGGCCTAGTAGTCCTCACCCAGAACCCCACTGGACTGAGGGGCAGCTCGGGACTGAGGGGCAGCTCGGGACTGAGGGGCAGCTCGGGACTGAGGGGCAGCTCGGGACTGAGGGGAAGCTCAGGCAGGTAGTTGGATCCGGCAGATCCTGGCTGGCTGGCGGTTCTGGCAGATCCTGGCTGACTGGCGGATCTGGAAGAGTCTGGTTGACTGGCAGATCTGGAAGAGTCTGGTTGACTGGCAGATCTGGAAGAGTCTGGTTGACTGGCAGATCTGGAAGAGTCTGGCTGACTGGCGGATCCTGGCTGACTGGCAGATCTAGAAGAGTCTGGCTGACTGGCGGATCTGGAAGAGTCTGGCTGACTGGCGGATCTGGAAGAGTCTGGCTGACTGGCGGATCTGGAAGAGTCTGGCTGACTGGCGGATCTGGAAGAGTCTGGCTGACTGGCGGATCTGGAAGAGTCTGGCTGATCTGGAAGAGTCTGGCTGACTGGCGGATCTGGAAGAGTCTGGCTGACTGGCGGATCTGGAAGAGTCTGGCGGATCTGGAAGAGTCTGGCGGATCTGGAAGAGTCTGGCGGATCTGGAAGAGTCTGGCTGACTGGCGGATCTGGAAGAGTCTGGCTGACTGGCGGATCTGGAAGAGTCTGGCTGACTGGCGGATCTGGAAGAGTCTGGCTGACTGGCGGATCTGGAAGAGTCTGGCTGACTGGCGGATCTGGAAGAGTCTGGCTGACTGGCGGATCTGGAAGAGTCTGGCTGACTGGCGGATCTGGAAGAGTCTGGCTGACTGGCGGATCTGGCTACTCCATGCAGCCTGGCTGCTCTGGCGGATCCATGCAGACTGGCAGCTCTGGCTGCTCCATGCTAGACTGGCGGCTCTGGCTAGCTCCATGCAGACTGGCAGCTCTGGCAGCTCCTTGCAGACTGGCAGCTCCTTGCAGACTGGCAGCTCCTTGCAGACTGGCAGCTCCTTGCAGACTGGCAGCTCTGGCTGCTCCTTGCAGACTGGCAGCTCTGGCTGCTCCATGCAGACTGGCAGCTCTGGCTGCTCCATGCAGACTGGCAGCTCTGGCTGCGCTAAACAGGCAGGAGACTCCAGCAGCGCAGGAGAGGAGGAAGGCTCGGGCAGCTCTGAACAGGCGGGAGACTCCGGCAGCGCAGGAGAGGAGGAAGGCTCCGGCAGCGCTGGAGAGGTGAGTCGCACTGTAGGCCTGATGCGTGGTGCTGGCACTGGTGGTACTGGGCCGAGGACACGCACAGGAAGCCTGGTGCGGGGAGCTGCCACCGGAGGGCTGGTGTGTGGAGGTGGCACAGGATGGGCTAGACCGTGAAGGCGTACTGGAGATCTTGAGAGCAGTGCTGGCACAGGACGTGCAAGGCTAGGGAGGTGCACAGGAGGCCTGGTGCGTGAGGCTGACACCATCTTCACCAGCTGACTAACACGCACCTCAGGACGAGTATGGAGCGCTGACCCAGGTGCCATCAAATCCCCGACACGCTCCGTCGGGCGAATTCCATGCTTAAAGCACCAACACAGCAACTCCATCATTTCTCTCTCCTCCAATTTCCCTATTAACTCCTTCACAGTCTCTGCTTTGCTCACCTCCAACACCGGCTCTGGTCTCCTCCTTGGCTCCTCACGATAAACAGGGAGAGTTGGCTCAGGTTTGACTCCTGACTCTGCCACACTCTCCCTGAGCCCCCCCAAGAAATGTTTGGGGCTGATTTTCGGGCTTCCATCCGCGTCGCCGTGCTGCCTCCTCATACCGGCACTTCTCCGTTTTCCCCGCCTCCAGTTCTACTTTCGGGCGGCGATATTCTCCAGGCTGAGCCCAGGGTCCTTCTCCGTCCAATTTGTCCTCCCATGTCCATTCCTCTCTTTGTTGCTCCTGCTGTTGCTGTTGCCTGTTACCACGCCGCTTGGTCCTGTTGTGGTGGGTGATTCTGTAACGGCTTTCGTCTGGTGGAAGAGAAGCGGACCAAAATGCAGCGTGGTGGTTATTCATGTTCTTTAATAAACGAACTCGACATGAAATAACTAAACAAAACAATAACTGTGTGAAAACCTATACAGCCTATCTGGTGAACATAAATACAGAGACAGGAACAATCACCCAGGAAATACTCAAAGAATATGGCTGCCTAAATATGGTACCCAATCAGAGACAACGATAAACACATGCCTCTGATTGGGAACCACTCCAGACAGCCATAGACTATGCTAGATACCCCCACTAAGCCACACACCCAACAACACCCCAAGACAAAACACACCACAATAAACCCATGTCACACCCCGGCCTGACCAAATAAATAAAGACAAACACAATATACTACGACCAGGGCGTGACATCAGCATTTGTGGGTTCGATTACTGCCTCAAAATGGCCAGTAACAAAGACCTTTCTTCTGAAACTCGTCAGTCTATTCTTGTTCTGAGAACTGAAGGCTATTCCATGCCAGAAATTGCCAAGAAACTGAAAATCTCGTACAACGCTGTGTACTAGTCCCTTCACAGAACAGCGCAAACTGGCCCTAACCAGAATAGAAGGATGTGTGGGAGGCCCCGGTGCACACCTGAGCAAGAGGACAAGTACATTAGAGTGTCTAGTTTAAGAAACAGATGCTTCACAAGTCCTCAACTGGCAGCTTCTTTAAATAGTACCCGCAAAACAGCAGTCTCAACGTTAACAGTGAAGAAGCGACTCTGGGATGCTGGCCTTCTAGGCAGAGTTGCAAAGAAAAAGCCATATCTCAGACTAGCCAATAAAAATAAAAGATTACGATGGGCAAAAGAACGAAGACACTGGACAGAGGAAGGTTGGAAAAGTGTTATGGACAGATGAATCTAAGTTTGAGCTGTTCGGATCACAAAGAAGAATATTCGGGAGACACAGAAAAAAAATTAAGATGCTGGAAGAATGATTGACGCCATCTCTCAAGCATGCTGGAGGCAAGGCGATGGTCTGGGAGTGTTTTGGTGGCGGTAAAGTGTGAGATTTGTACAGGGTAAAAGGGATCTTGAAAAAGGAAGGCGATCACTCCATTTTGCAACACCATGCCATACCCTGTGGACAGTGCTTAATTGGAGCCAATTTCCTGTTACAACAGGACAATGACCCAAAGCACAGCTCCAAACTATGCAAGAACTATTTAGGGAAGAAGCAGTCAGCTGGTATTCTGTCTATAATGGAGTGGCCAGCACAGCCACCGGCTCTCAAATCTATTGAGCTGTTGTGGGAGCAGCTTGATCGTATGGTACATAAAAAGTGCCCATCAAGCCAATCCAACTTGTGGGAGGTGCTTCAGGAAGTATGGGGTGAAATCTCTTCAGATTACCTCAACAAATTGACAACTGGAATGCCAATGGTCTGCATGGCTGTAATTGCTGCAAATTGAGGATTCTTTGATGAAAGCAAAGTTTGAAGGACAAAATTATTATTTTAATTAAAAATCATTATTTATAACCTTGTCAACGTCTTGACTATATTTCCTATTCATTTTTCAACTAATTTCATGTATGTTTTCATGGAAAACAAGGACATTTCTAAGTGACCCCAAACTTTTGAATGGTAGATATCCAGTCAAAAGTTTGGACACACCTAGTCATTCAAGGGTTTTTGTTTATTTTTCTACATACATTGTTTATTTTTCTACGTAGAATAATAGTTAAGATATCAAAACTATGAAATAACACATATGGAAACATGTAGTAACCAAAAAAGTGTTAAACAAATCAAAATGTAGAGTACGTTATATATTTGAGATTCTTCAAAGTAGCCCCCCATTGTCTTAATGACAGCTTTGCACGCTCTTGGTATTCTCTCAACCAGCTTCACCTGGAATACTTTTCCAACAGTCTTGAAGGAGTTCCCAAATATGTTGAGCACTTGTTGGCTGCTTTCCTTCACTCTGCAGTCCAATTCATCCCAAACCATCTCAATTGGATTGAGGTTGGGTGATTATGGAGGCCAGGTTATCTGATGCAGCATTCCATCACTCTCCTTCTTGGTCAAAAGCCCTTACACAGCCGAGAGGTGTTGGGTCATTGTCCTGTTGAAAAACAAATGATAGTCCCACTAAGCGCAAAACCAGATGGGATGGAGTATCACTGCAGAATGCTGTGGTAGCCATGCTGGTTAAGTGTGCCTTGAATTCTAAATAAATCACTGACAGTGTCAGCAGAAAAGCACCTCCACACCATCACACCTCCTCCATGCTTCATGGTGGGAATCACACATGCAGAGATCATCCGTTCACCTACTCTGCGTCTCACAAAGACATGCCGGTTGGAACCAAAAATCTAAAATTCAGACCAAAGGATAGATTTACACCGGTCTAATGTCCACTGCTCGTGTTTCTTGGTCCAAGCAAGTCTCTTTTTCTTATTGGTGTCCTTTAGTAGTGGTTTCTTTGCAGCAATTCGACCATGAAGGCCTGATTCACACCGTCTCCTCTGAACAGTTGATGTTGAGATGTGTCTATTACTTGAACTCTGTGAAGCATTTATTTGGGCTGCAATTTCTTAGGCTGGTAACTCTAATGAACTTATCCTCTGCAACAGAGGTAACTCTGGGTCTTCCTTTCCTGTGGCTGTCCTCATGAGAGCCAGTTCCATCATAGAGCTTGATGGTTTTTACAACTGCACTTGAAGAAAGTTCTTGACATCTTTCGGATTAACTGACCTTCGTTTCTCTTTGCTTATTTTAGATGTTCTTGCCATAATATGGACTTGGTTTTTTACCAAATAGGGCTATCTTCTGTATACCACCTCTACCTTGACACAACACAACTGATTGGCTCAAACACATTAAGAAGGAAAGAAATTCCACATTACTTTTAACAAGGCACGCCTGTCAATTGAAATCCATTCCAGGTGACTTCCTCATGGAGCTGGTTGAGAAAATGCCAAGAGTGTGCAAAACTGTCATCAAGGCAAAAGGTGTGTACTTAGAAGAATCTTAAATAGAAAATATATTTTGATTTGTTTAACACTTTAACACTTTTTGGTGACAAAATGATTCCATATGTGTTATTTCAAAGTTTTGATGTCTTCACTATTATTCTACAATGTAGAAAATACAAACCATTGAATGAGTGGGTGTGTCCAAACTTTTGACTGGTACTGTACATACAGTGCATTCGGAAAATATTCAGAACCCTTGACATTTTCTACAATTTTTAAGTTACAGCCTTATTCTAAAATGGAAGAAATTGTTTTTTTCCTTCATCAATCTACACATAATACCCCATAACAAATTTTTAGAAATGTTTTCAAATGTATGAAATGAAAAAAAAACGGAAATATCACATTTACCATACGGTGCCTTGCGAAAGTATTTCGGGCCCTTGAACTTTGTGAACCTTTTGCCACATTTCAAGGCTTCAAACATAAAGATATAAAACTGTATTTTTTTGTGAAGAATCAACAACAAGTGGGACACAATCATGAAGTGGAGCGACATTTATTGGATATTTCAAACTTTTTTAACAAATCAAAAACTGAAAAATTGGGTGTGCAAAATTATTCAGCCCCTTTACTTTCAGTGCAGCAAACTCTCTCCAGAAGTTCAGTGAGGATCTCTGAATGATCCAATGTTGACCTAAATGACTAATGATGATAAATACAATCCACCTGTGTGTAATCAAGTTCGTATAATGCACCTGCACTGTGATAGTATCAGAGGTCCGTTAAAAGCGCAGAGAGCATCATGAAGAACAAGGAACCCACCAGGCAGGTCCAAGATACTGTTGTGAAGAAGTTGAAGTTTCTGGATTTTGATACAAAAAGATTTCCCAAGCTTTAAACATCCCAAGGAGCATCTTGGAAAAGCGATAATATTGAAATGGAAGGAGTATCAGACCACTGCAAATTCCACTAAGCACCCTGGCCGTCCCTCTAAACTTTCAGCTCATACAAGGAGAAGACTGATCAGAGATGCAGCCAAGAGGCCTGATCACTCTGGATGAACTGCAGAGATCTACAGCTGAGGAGTGGGAGACTCTGTCCATAGACAACAATCAGTCGTATATTGCACAAATCTGGCCTTTATGGAAGAGTGGCAAGAAGAAAGTTTTCATTTCTTAAAGATATCCATTAAATCGGGCCGTTTAAAGTTTGCCACAAGCTACCTGGGAGACACACCAAACATGTGGAAGAAGGTGCTCTGGTCAGATGAAACCAAAATTGAACTTTTGGCAACAATGCAAAACGTTATGTTTGGCGTAAAAGCAACACAGCGCATCACCCTGAACACACCATACCCACTGTCAAACATGGTGGTGGCAGCATCATGGTTTGGGCCTGCTTTTCTTCAGCAGGGACAGGGAAGATGGTTAAAATTGATGGGAAGATGGATGGAGCCAAATACAGGACCATTCTGGAAGAAAACCTGATGGAGTCTGCAAAAGACCTGAGACTGGGACAGGGATTTGTCTTCCAACAAGACAATGATCCAAAACAAAGCAAAATCTACAATGGAATGGTTCAAAAATAAACATATCAGGTGTTAGAATGGCCAAGTCAAAGTCCAGACCTGAATCCAATCGAGAATCTGTGGAAAGAACTGAAAACTGCTGTTCACAAATGCTCTCCATCCAACCTCACTGAGCTCGAGCTGTTTTGCAAGGAGGAATGGGAAAAAATTTCAGTCTCTCGATGTGCAAAACTGATAGAGACATACCCCAAGCGACTTACAGCTGTAATCGCAGCAAAAGGTGGTAGCTACAAAGTATTAACTAAAGGGGGGCTGAATAATTTTGCACGCCCAATTTTCAGTTTTTGATATGTTAAAAAGTTTGAAATATCCAATAAATGTCGTTCCACTTCCTGATTGTGTCCCACTTGTTGTTTGATTCTTCACAAAAAAATATAGTTTTATATCTTTATGTTTTTGAAGCCTGAAATGTGGCAAAAGGTCGCAAAGTTCAAGGGGGCCGAATACTTTCGCAAGGCACTGTAAGTATTCAGACACTTTACTCAGTACTTTGTTGAAGCACCTTTGGTA
>NW_027001522.1:0-7371 GCF_036934945.1 Oncorhynchus masou masou
GTCCTTCTAAACCTAACGGTTCTGCCGCTGTCACCCAAAATCAAATGACATTGTGGTGCAGGCTTCATTTTGGGCCTACTTTTCTAATGGTCGCTGCGCTTAGACTGAGCGAAGCTACGGTCAAGCGGATATCTCGTTGAACTCGGCACGGCCTTGGGATTATGTTTATGCCATTGCCTGCTCTGTGTCTTTAAACACTGCGCTTTGTCACTCCATTCTTGCTGTGTGTGTGTGTGTGTGAGAGCTTTTCTTTGACATCTGTTGGGAGAAATGACTGATTTTACAGTTCAGGAGGGTTGCCTAATCACACATATGAAGTTTTGAAAAGATCTGAACTTTTTAACCCTTGGATACAGCCACTATGACACCATTTAAGGCACTTCTTTTTGGCACAGGAAGCTATAAATAAACTCATATCCTCATTGGGGTATGCCTTTACAGAATCCTGAGTTTTAAGTCTTTACGTTAAGAACTGAGTTATTTACGGAGGGTTTAGTGAGTGTGTGTTATTTCAGAAAATCATAGAAAATCACAGAAATTTCTCTATTTTCATTTTGGACCTTTAATCCCAGAAAAATGGCCATAACTCAAAAACAGTTGAGGCCTAGACGCCATCTTGTTCGGGGCCAACTGCCCATTATGCCAAACCTATGCTCACCAAGTTTCGGCTTTGAAATATTTTCAGTTTTCGAGATAAGGCCCGTCGTGATTCGTGATGTTTTGTCAAATTGCAGTATGATTGCTTATGCCCTCTTGTGGGATTTTCCGGGATAGCGGAAAAATGACCAAAACTTGATTTATTTTATAAAACGAAAACCGAATGTCCGACAAAGTTCATTTGATGACTTCCCGGTAGGTCTGGCCCTGCCGCTCGGTCCGACGCCGTCCCCGAATTTTAACAAATGTTTTCGGACGTTTAGTAAGGGACGGTACATTTGCAATATGGACTTTCTCACTAACCACACAGAAAATGTCCCCTTAAGGTATGGAAGTCAGAGGTCGGGGCCGGAGACACACTCTGTGCACTCTAGGCCGGGTTCCCGCGGGTGCTCCCGGAACCCACTCTTCCGAGTTTTCGAGGGCTGTGGATAAAGAGGTCAGAGAGAGAGAGAGAGAGAGAATCCTGGCCCAATTTTTTTTCTTTTTTAAAGATGGACCCCGAGAATCCTCAGAGCCCCCTCACAGAGAGAACCCTCCAGGCACATCCGTCCTACCGCGCCATCTTCCGAAAACTTAACGGAAGACTTTGCATGGTTCAGAACCGCCCCCGACGCTCGGGTGAAATCCCTGATGATGGCAAGGGACCTTGTCAAGCACGAGTCCTTGCATAACAGCAAGGAAGTGTCGTCGGCGTACTGCGTCATCTTAACACGCAGCCCACCGCTCCCAGGGATCAACAAGCCCTCCACCCCTGTGTCTGCCCCAATGGCAGCCCCCAGAGGCTCCATGTACAGAACGAAGAGGAGAGCCGAGAGTGGGCATCCCTGCCTGACCCCAGACGAGAGGTCAAAAACGTCACCTAAGTGACTATTTACGCTAACTCGGAACCCCGCTCCTACATATTATGTACGGATCCATCCTATAAACTTCTCCCCAAATCCTAATCTACCTAACACCCTGAATAGAAAGGATCTATTCACGCGATCAAAGGCTTTCGCCTGATCTAGCGCTGCTACCATTAAAGGCAGCCCTCTATCTTCAACCCAGGCGATGGAGTCCCTGATCAACTGTAGGTTCCATCTTATTGAACGGCCCTCTACCCCGCGGACGACGTAGGGAATGGCTGTGCGCAACCGGTCTGCTAAAACTTTGCAAGAATCTTGTAATCTACGCACAGCATGGTCAACGGCCGCCAGTTGCCAAGGTCAGTTGCTTCCCCCTTCTTATAAAGAAGTGACAGCACACCAACAGCCATTGATCCCCCCGGGACCCCCGTCTCAAGGATGGCCTTCAAGACTTTGAGGACCACTGGTCCAAGTATACCCCAAAACTTGAGGTAAAACTCAGCCAGCAGCCCATCCATCCCAGGCACCTTCCATTTTCCCATCCTCCTAAGAGCGCTCTCAACCTCTTCTAGTGAGATCTGGGCCTCCATCACGTCTCTAATGTCCTCCGGCAACCGCCGGGACAAGTGTTCTAAAAACACGTTTCCCTGCTCTACATCTATTTCCCTTTCCTTAAATAAACCTTGGAAATGATCAGTTGTCACCCTGACCATTTCCTCTGGTTTACTTACTATACTACGATTTTCTTCCCTAACGCCATGCATTACCTTCCTACTCTGCCTGGCCCTAACCGACTTAAAGAACATAGCGGAACAAGTCTCATTATGTTCTAAAAAGCTATTATGCGCACGCTCCAGAAACGCTCGAGCCTTCTGCACCTGCAGCTCCCTGAGCTGCGCCTTTAGGGTTGCGAAACTCTCCCAGTCAATCGACCCGCCGAGGTTGCCTGCCTCGTACTCGAGTTCGATTAACCTTTGGAGACGATCCACCTCCCTCCTTTCCTCCCTCTTTTTCCTTTTACAATAACCTATTATAAAAGCCCTAATCCTCACCTTAACTATATCCCACCACACCAACACCCCCTCGCACATAGACCGGAGGCCGTCAAGCCTTCGAAAGAAACACAAAAATGCGTCGACGAAAGCCTGCTCCTCCAGTATATCCCGGTCTAGCTTCCAGTACCCCCTACCGAAGAGGCAGACTGGCGACCCCACCTGCAGAAACACCCCGTCGTGATCCGAGAAGAAGACAGGCAACAGCCGCCCAGACAACTGACCCAAAGACCTGGATAGAAAAATATAGTCGAGCCTCCGCGCAACCCCCCTGGAGTTGCGCCATGTAGGACCGACCATTACCGGAGTAGTATGCAGGCCACCATCAACCAGACCATGGCAAGCCATTAGCCCGGTGATGGCGCCTGCACTACTGTCACCACCTACTCCTAAATCTATATTAAAGTCCCCTCCTATCACCAAGTGCCTATTTGTAACACACAGGGGCGCCAGACAGTCCACCATCTCCCTCCTGTCTGACGCCACCTGTGGTCCATATACCCCAATTAATCTATACCTAACTCCTCTAAACTCTACATCTATCCCCATTACTCTACCCTGCACTATGACAAACGTGCTCTCTACCTTAATCTCCCTATTCCCACACAAAATCCCTACTCCAGTTGAGTGCACCCTCCTATGCCCCAAAAAGATTCCCCCTTATCCCACTCCCTCCTAAACCTATTCACATCCCCACCATCCCTCAGGTGAACCTCCTGTAAAAAACAGAAATCAAAACCCACCCCTTCTAAATAACAAAATACCGCCCTCCTTTTAACAAAGTCCCTTAACCCACGAACATTTAAACTAAGAAAAGAAACAGACATATTTATTTAACAATAACCGACTATAAAACCCAAAACCCAAAGAAAAAACAGGAGACTCACCCGATGCTCCCCTGGTCCTTCTCTACCGGCGGGGACGTCCCCTCCTCTCCTGACGTCCCCCCGTTCTCCTCCATCTCTGCGATCCCAGGATGCAGGAATAGTGTTTGGCTCAGTGCCCTGCACCCGGGTCTACCCCCACAATCCCTCCCCCCTCCCCAGTGTTGCAGCTGGTTTGGAAGAAAATTGGGGAGGCTGGAGTCCCCAAAACAAAAAAACTCCCCACCTCCTCCTGTACCCAGTCCTGAGCTGGGATTCCCACCCAAATGAATTTGAAAGTCTTGGGAAACCAGCAAACAGAGGTTTCCTCCACCCCCATCACTCTCTTGGCCATCCATCCCCTCACCTGGCACCCTCCTCTTCTTCATTCTCTTCTTTGGTGATGGCGGCAGTGGAGAGATACATTTACATTACATTTAAGTCCAGACTTATCCAGAGCGACTTACAAATTGGTGAATTCACCTTCTGACATCCAGTGGAACAGCCACTTTACAATAGTGCATCTAAATCATTAAGGGGGGTGGTGAGAAGGATTACTTATCTTATCCTAGGTATTCCTGGAAGAGGTGGGGTTTCAGGTGTCTCCGGAAGGTGGTGATTGACTCCGCTGTCCTGGCATCGTGAGGAGTTTGTTCCACCATTGGGGGGCCAGAGCAGCGAACAGTTTTGACTGGGCTGAGCGGAACTGTACTTCCTCAATGGTAGGGAGGCGAGCAGGCCAGAGGTGGATGAACGCAGTGCCCTTTGTTTGGGTGTAGGGCCTGATCAGAGCCTGGAGGTGGCTGCGGTGCTGCCCTCACAGCTCCCGTAGGCAAGCACCATGGTCTTGTAGCGGATGCGAGCTTCAACTGGAAGCCAGTGGAGAGAGCGGAGGAGCGGGGTGACGTGAGAGAACTTGGGAAGGTTGAACACCAGACGGGCTGCGGCGTTCTGGATGAGTTGTAGGGGTTTAATGGCACAGGCAGGGAGCCCAGCCAACAGTGAGTTGCAGTAATCCAGACGGGAGATGACAAGTGCCTGGATTAGACCTGCGCGCCGCTTCCTGTGTGAGGCAGGGTCGTATTTCATGGATGTTGTAGAGCATGAACCTACAGGAACGGGCCACCGCCATGATGTTGGTTGAGAACGACAGGGTGTTGTCCAGATCACGCCAAGGTTCTTAGCGCCTGGGAGGAGGACACAATGGAGTTGTCAACCGTGATGGCGAGATCATGGAACGGGCAGTCCTTCCCTCGGGAGGAAGAGCAGCTCCGTCTTGCCGAGGTTCAGCTTGAGGTGGTGATCCGTCATCCACACTGATATGTCTGCCAGACATGCAGAGATGCGATTCGCCACCTGGTCAGAAGGGGGAAAGGAGAAGATTAATTGTGTGTCGTCTGCATAGCAATGATAGGAGAGACCATGTGAGGTTATGACAGAGCCAAGTGACTTGGTATAGCGAGAATAGGAGAGGGCCTAGAACAGAGCCCTGGGGGACACCAGTGGTGAGCGCGTGGCGAGGAGACAGATTCTCGCCACGCCACCTGGTAGGAGCGACCTGTCAGGGACGCAATCCAAGCGTGGGCCGCGCGGAGATGCCCAACTCGGAGAGGGTGGAGAGGAGGATCTGATGGTTCACAGTATCGAAGGCAGCCGATAGGTTCTAGAAGGATGAGAGCAGAGGAGAGAGAGTTAGCTTTAGCAGTGCGGAGCGCTCCGTGATACAGAGAAGAGCAGTTTCAGTTAATGACTAGTCTTGAAACCTGACTGATTTGGATCAAGAAGGTCATTCTGAGAGAGATAGCGGGAGAGCTGGCCAAGGACGGCACGTTCAAGAGTTTTGGAGAGAAAAGAAAGAAGGGATACTGGTCTGTAGTTGTTGACATCGGAGGGATCGAGTGTAGGTTTTTTCAGAAGGGGTGCAACTCTCGCTCTCTTGAAGACGGAAGGGACGTAGCCAGCGGTCAGGGATGAGTTGATGAGCGAGGTGAGGTAAGGGAGAAGGTCTCCGGAAATGGTCTGGAGAAGAGAGGAGGGGATAGGGTCAAGCGGGCAGGTTGTTGGGCGGCCGGCCGTCCAAGAAGCGAGATTTCATCTGGAGAGAGAGGGGAGAAAGAGGGTCAGAGCACAGGGTAGGGCAGTGTGAGCAGAACCAGCGGTGTCGTTTGACTTAGCAAACGAGGATCGGATGTCGTCGACCTTCTTTTCAAAATGGTTGACGAAGTCATCTGCAGAGGGGGGAGGGGGAGGAGGATTCAGGGGAGGAGAAGGTGGCAAAGAGCTTCCTAGGGTTAGAGGCAGATGCTTGGAATTTAGAGTGGTAGAAAGTGGCTTTAGCAGCAGAGACAGAGGAGGAAAATGTAGAGAGAGGGAGTGAAAGGATGCCAGGTCCGCGAGGGAGGCGAGTTTTCATCCATTTCCGCTCGGCTGCTCCGGAGCCTGTTCTGTGAGCTCGCAATGAGTCGTCGAGCCACGAAGCGGGAGGGGAGGACCGGAGCCGGCCTGGAGGATAGGGGACATAGAGAGTCAAAGGATGCAGAAAGGGAAGAGAGGAGGGTTGAGGAGGCAGAATCAGGAGATAGGTTGGAGAAGGTATGAGCAGAGGGAAGAGATGATAGGATGGAAGAGGAGAGAGTAGCGGGGGAGAGAGAGCGAAGGTTGGGACGGCGCGATACCATCCGGGAGTAGGGGCAGTGTGGGAAGTGTTGGATGAGAGCGAGAGGGAAAGGATACAAGGTGGTGGTCGGAGACTTGGAGGGGAGTTGCAATGAGGTTAGTGGAAGAACAGCATCTAGTAAAGATGAGGTCGAGCGTATTGCCTGCCTTGTGAGTAGGGGGGAAGGTGAGAGGGTGAGGTCAAAAGGAGAGAGTGGAAAGGAGGAGGCAGAGAGGAATGAGTCAAAGGTAGACGTGGGGAGGTTAACTTCTGAAACTCCCCATCCCGGATCCGGGATCGTGACTAAAGCCTCAGGCTCATTAGCATAACGCAACGTTAACGATTTCTGAAAATCGCAAATAAAATTAAAATAATGCGTTTGCTCTCAAGCTTAGCCTTTTCTTAACAACACTGTCATCTCAGATTTTCAAAATATGCTTTTGAACCATAGAAATTGACTAATTTGTGTAAGAGTATGCAAAGCTAGCATAGCATTTTGTGTAGCATGTAGCACGCAACATTTTCACAAAACCAGATAACCAAATAAATAAAATCATTTACCTTTGAAGAGCTTCTGATGTTTTCAATGAGGAGAGTCTCAGTTACATACCAAATGCGCAGTGTTTCCTGAAAGCGTCTGTGTAGGAGAAATCGTTCCGTTTTCTACATTATCTGCTCACACGAAACGAACCGAAAATTCAGTCACCTACAACGTAAAACTTTTTCCGGATTAACTACCTAATGCTCACGACCGAAACATGGCAAACGTTGTTTGGAATCAATCCTCAAGGTGTTTTTCACATATCTCTTCATTGACATGCAGTTCGTGGAAGCTTGCTTTCCTCTCTGTGTCCCATGGAAAAATACTGGCAGGTGACTTTTGCGCACCAATTTCGGCGCAGGACACCGAGCGGACACGTGGTAAATGTGGTCTGTTATGGTCAATCTTCCAATGATCTGCCCACAAATACGTCACAATGCCAGACACCTTGGGGAAACGACAGAAAGGGCTGACTAATTCCTCTTGCGTTCCCCATCTAACAAGGAGATCTTGCTTTCAAGAACCTCAAAAATCCTTGTCATTTCCTGGATGCCATCTCATCTTGGTTTTGCCTGAAGCTCACGTTTTAGGGCACGCACAGAGAAGATCTTTGTATTTCTGGACACGTCAGAGTGTTTTCTTTCGAACGGTAGCAATTATATGCATAGTCGAGCATCTTTTTGTGACAAAATATCTTGTTTAAAACGGGAACGTTTTTCATCCAAAAATGAAATTGCGCCCCCAGAGCATCAAC
>NW_027001523.1:0-7370 GCF_036934945.1 Oncorhynchus masou masou
TTTTGACCCCACACTCCAAAAAGCAAGCCACTTCTTTTTATAAGAAACATTGTGTTGAAAATACCCAATTGTTTGCACAGTCAGCTTACAAACTTCTCTGACACACACACTTACCCCACCAGACATGTCACTAGGGGTCTTTTTCACAGTCCCCAAATCCAGAACAAATTCCAGAAAGTGAATGGTATTATATAGAGCCATTATTGCATGTAACTTCCTTCCATCTCATATTGCTCAAGTGAACAGCAAACCTGGTTTCAAAAAACAGATAAAGCAACACCTCACGGCACAACGCCTCTCCCCTATTGGACCTAGATAGTTTGTGTGGATGTATTGATATGTAGGCTGCGTGTGCCTTTTGTAAAACAATATATAATGTATGTAGTTCTGTCCTTGAGCTGTTCTTGTCTATTAATGTTCTGTATTATGTTTCATGTTCTGTGTGAACCCCAGGAAGAGTAGCTGCTGCTTTTGCAACAGCTAATGGGGATCCTAATAAAATACCAAATACCGAATACCCCCTGTCTAAACTCCCCCTGTCTAGCCCCTGTCTAAACCCCCTGTCTAGCCCCCTGTCTAAACCCCTGTCTAGCCCGTGTCTAAACCACTGGATCTAGCCCCTTGGATCTAGCCCCCCTGTCTTAACCCGTCTAACCCCTTCCGTCTAAACCCTGGGATCTAGCCCCCGCCTAAACCCCCTGTCTTGCCCCCTGTCTAAACCCCTGGATCTAGCCCCATCTAAACCCTCTGGATCTAGCCCCTGTCTAAACCTCTTCGTCTAAACCCCTGCCTAGTCCCCTGTCTAAAACCTCCCCCCTGCCTAGTCCCGTCTAAACCCCCTGTCTTGTCCTTGTCTAAACCCTGTCTAAACCCCTAGTCCCCTGTTGAGTCCCATGGATCTAGCCCCTGTCTAAACCCCCTGTCTAGCCCTTGTCTAAACCCCTGTCTAAACCCTTGTCTAGCCCCTGTCTAGACCCCTGTCTAGCTCCCTGGATCTAGCCCCCTATCTAAACCCGTCTAACCCCGTCTAAACCTCTGGATCTAGCCTCCTGTCTAAACCCCTGGATCTAGCCCCTGTCTAGTCTCTGTCTAAACCCCTGTCTAGTCCCTGTCTCGTCCACTGTCTAAAGCCCTGTCTCTTCCCCTGTCTAAACCCCTGTCTAGTCCCCTGTCTAAACCCCTGTCTTGTCCCCTGTCTAAACCCCTGTCTTGTCCCCTGTCTAGTCCACTGTCTAAACCCCTGTCTAGTCCCCCGTTCTTGTCCCCTGTCTTATCCCCTGTCTAGTCCCGTCTAGTCCAGGACAGTGATGGTCCTTGATATGTGACTGAGAATTAAGGACAGGACAGTGATGGTCCTTGATATACGACTGAGTCAATAGATGCTCAGACGGCATCACAAGTCGTGTCCTCAGAGCATGTGAAGACCAGCTGGCTGTTTACGGACATATTCAATCTCTGCCTATCTCAGTCTGTTGTCCCCACTTGCTTCAAAATGTCCACCTTTGTTCCTGTAGCCATGAAAGCTAAGGTAACTGAACTAAATGACTACCGCCACGTAGTGCTCACTTCTGTCATAATGAAGTGCTTTGAGAAGCTAGTTAAGGATCATATCACCTCCACCTTACCGACACCCTAGACCCACTACAATTCGCATACCGCCCCAATAGATCCACGGGTGACGCAATCGCCATCGGACTGCCTATCTGGACAAGAGGAATACCTATGTAAGAATGCTGTTCATTAGCTACAGCTCAGTCTTCAACACCATCGTGCCTTTCAACACAGGGAAGGGACACAAGGGTGAGTGCTCAGCCCCTCCTGTACTCCTGTTCATCCAGGATTGCACGTCTCCAACTCATTCATCAAGTTTGCTGAAGACACAACAGTGGTTACCAACAATGATGAGACCGCCTCCAGGGAGGAGGCCCCTCGAGAAGTGGTGCCAGGAAAACCAACTTCTCTCTCAACGTCAACAAAACCAAGGAGCTGATCGTGGATTTCAGGAGACAGAGAGCAACCCCCCTGTCCACCCTGTCCACCCCCGTCGCTGTCCGGCCTGTTCACCCTGCTACCATCTAGAAGGCAGAGACAGTACAGGTGCATCAGAGAGACTGAGAAACAGCTTCTATCTTCAAGCCACACAATCATGACTAGCCGGTCGTCCTACCAGTACTCTGACCCTGACTTTTCTGGATTATTTGCATTTTATAATATATATATTTTTATTGATATTACTACACTGTTGGAGACAGAAACATTTAGCTGCACCTGTGATAACTGCAATTCTGTCTTTGAACATGCCTCTCTCTCTCCCTGTCTGTCTTTGAACACTCCTCTCTCTCTCCCTGTCTGTCTTTGAACACTCCTCTCTCTCTCCTGTCTGTCTTTGAACACGCTCTCTCTCTCCCTGTCTGTCTTTGAACACGCCTCTCTCCCTCTCCCTGTCTGTCTTTGAACACATCTCTCTCTCTCCCTGTCTGTCTTTGAACACGCCTCTCTCTCTCCCTGTCTGTCTTTGAACATGCCTCTCTCTCTCCCTGTCTGTCTTTGAACACACCTCTCTCTCTCCCTGTCTGTATTTGAACACACCTCTCTCTCTCCCTGTCTGTCTTTGAACACTCCTCTCTCTCTCCCTGTCTGTCTTTGAACACTCCTCTCTCTCCCTGTCTGTCTTTGAACACTCCTCTCTCTCCCTGTCTGTCTTTGAACACTTCTCTCTCTCTCACTGTCTGTCTTTGAACACTCCTCTCTCTCTCCCTGTCTGTCTTTGAACACGCCTCTCTCCCTCTCCCTGTCTGTCTTTGAACACGTCTCTCTCTCTCCCTGTCTGTCTTTGAACACGCCTCTCTCTCTCCCTGTCTGTCTTTGAACACGCCTCTCTCCCTGTCTGTATTTGAACACGCCTCTCTCTCCCTGTCTGTATTTGAACACACCTCTCTCTCTCCCTGTCTGTCTTTGAACACTCCTCTCTCTCTCCCTGTCTGTTTTTGAACACGCCTCTCTCTCTCCCTGTCTGTCTTTGAACATGCCTCTCTCTCTCTCCCTGTCTGTCTTTGAACACGTCTCTCTCTCTCCCTGTCTGTCTTTGAACATGCCTCTCTCTCTCCCTGTCTGTCTTTGAACACACCTCTCTCTCTCGGGACCAATGAACTTTGATTTGATTTTAATTCCTATCTCCTCTCTCCCTCCTATTTCTCTCTCTATCTCCCCTTCTCTCTCCCTTCATCCCCTTCTCAGCTCTGTAGCGAGACAAGACAGGAATGATTAATTTATGATGCTGTATTGTCCGTGTGCGTGGGCTTACCAACATTGTATCTCGTACCGGGGCTTTCAGAGGGATGAAACGAGAGAACTGGAGCCTGCCACATGCTGAGAGGCTGCTGAAGAGAAGGGAGAGAGGAGGAGGAAGGGGGATGGGATCGGAGAGGAGGGGAGAGGAGAGGAGAGGAGAGGAGAGGGGGAGGAGAGGGAGGAGAGGAGAGGAGAGGGAGAGGAGAGGAGAGGAGAGGAGGAGAGAGGAGGAGGGGGGATGGGATCGGAGAGGAGGGGGAGAGGAGGAGAGAGGAGGAGGGGGGATGGGATTGGAGAGGAGAGGAGGAGGGGATCGGAGAGGAGAGGAGAGGAGGGGAGGAGGAGGGGGGATGGGATTGGAGAGGAGAGGAGGAATGGGATCAGAGAGGAGGGATGGGATCGGAGGGGGAGGAGGGAGGGGGATGGGATCGGAGGAGAGGAGAGGAGGGGTGGGATCGGAGAGGAGAGGAGGGAGGGGAGAGGGGAGGAGGGGGGAGGAGGAGGGATGGGATGGGGAGGAGGGGGAGGAGAGGAGAGGGATGGGATCGGAGAGGAGGGGAGAGGAGAGGAGGAGGGGAGAGGAGGAGGGGGGATGGGATCGGAGAGGAGGGGAGGGAGAGGAGGGGAGGAGGAGGGGGATGGGATCGGAGAGGAGTGGAGAGGAGAGGAGGGTAGAGGAGAGGAGAGGAGAGGAGGAGAGGAGGGGGGGGAGAGGAGGGGAGAGGGGAGAGGAGAGGAGGGAGAGGAGGGGGGATGGGATCGGAGAGGAGGGAGAGGAGAGGAGGGAGAGGGGAGGAGGGGGGATGGGATCGGAGAGGAGGGGAGGGAGAGGAGAGGAGGGGAGAGGAGAGGAGGGGAGGAGGAGGGGGGGATGGGATCGGAGAGGAGGGGAGAGGAGAGGAGGGAGAGGAGGGGATGGGATCGGAGGAGGAGGAGAGAGGACAGGAGGGGAGAGGAGGGGGGATGGGATCGGAGAGGAGAGGAGGAGGGGGGATCGGAGAGGAGAGGAGGGATGGGATCGGAGAGGAGAGGAGGAGGGGGATGGGATTGGAGAGGAGAAGGGGGGATCGGAGGGAGAGGAGAGGAGGGGAGAGGAGGAGGGGGGATGGGATTGGAGAGGAGAGGAGGAATGGGATCAGAGAGGAGAGGAGGGATGGGATCGGAGGGGAGGAGGAGGGGAGGAGGGGGGATGGGATCGGAGAGGAGGGGGGGGTGGGATCGGAGAGGAGAGGAGGGAGAGGGAGAGGAGAGGAGAGGAGAGAGGGGGAGGGGGGGGGGAGGGAGGGATGGGATCGGAGAGGATGGGATCGGAGAGGAGGGGGAGGAGGAGGAGGGGAGGGAGGGGGGATGGGATCGGAGAGAGGAGAGAGAGGAGAGGAGGAGGAGGAGGGGAGGAGGGATGGGATCGGAGAGGAGAGGAGGAGGGAGGGGGAGGAGGGGGGGATGGGATCGGAGGAGAGGAGAGAAGAGGAGGGGAGGAGGAGGGATGGGATCGGAGAGGAGGGGGAGAGGAGAGGAGGGAGGGAGGAGGGATGGGATCGGAGAGGAGGGGAGAGGAGAGAGGAGGGAGGAGGAGGGATGGGATCGGAGAGGAGAGGAGAGGAGAGGAGGGAGAGGAGGGAGAGGGAGAGGGGAGGAGAGGAGGGGAGAGGGAGAGGGATGGGATCGGGAGGGGAGGGGGAGAGGAGGGGGGAGAGGAGGAGGGGGGATGGGATCGGAGAGAAGAGGAGGGAGAGGAGAGGGAGAGGAGAGGAGGGGAGAAGAGGGAGAGGAGGGAGGGGGAGGGAGGGGGGATGGGAGAGAAGAGGAGAGGAGGAGGGGAGGGGAGGGGGGATGGGATCGGAGAGGAGAGAAGAGGAGAGGGGAGGAGGAGGAGGGGAGGAAGGGGGATGGGATCAGAGAGGAGAGGAGGAGGAGGGGAGGAGGAGGGGATGGGAGAGGAGGGGAGAGAGGAGAGGAGAGGAGAGGAGGGAGAGGAGAGGAGAGGGAGAGGAGAGGAGAGGGAGAGGGAGAGGAGAGGAGATAGGAGGAGGAGGGGAGGAGGGGGTGGGATCGGAGAGGAGAGGAGGAGGAGGGGGAGAGGAGAGGAGGGGAGAGAGGAGGGGGATGGGATCGGAGAGGAGGAGAGAGGAGAGGAGGGGAGAGGAGGGGGATGGGATCGGAGAGGAGAGGAGGAGGGGGATCGGAGAGGAGAGGGAGGGATGGGATCGGAGAGGAGAGGAGGAGGGGGGATGGGATTGGAGAGGAGAAGGGGGGATCGGAGAGGAGAGGAGAGGAGGGGGAGAGGAGGAGGGGGATGGGATTGGAGAGGAGAGGAGGAATGGGATCAGAGAGGAGAGGAGGGATGGGATCGGAGGGGAGGAGGAGGGGAGGAGGGGGATGGGATCGGAGAGGAGAGGAGGGGGGTGGGATCGGAGAGGAGAGGAGGGGAGAGGAGGAGGAGAGGGAGAGGAGGGGGAGGAGGAGGGATGGGATCGGAGAGGATGGGATCGGAGAAGAGGGGAGAGGAGGAGGAGGGGGGAGGGGGGATGGGATCGGAGAGGAGAGAAGAGGAGAGGGAGGAGGAGGAGGAGGGAGGAGGGATGGGATCGGAGAGGAGAGGAGGAGGAGGGGAGGAGGGGGGATGGGATGGGAGAGAGGAGAGAAGAGGAGGGGGAGGAGGAGGGATGGGATCGGAGAGAGGAGGGGGGAGAGGAGAGGAGGGGGAGAGGAGGGATGGGATCGGAGAGGAGAGGGAGAGGAGAGGAGAGGAGGGGAGAGGGAGAGGGATGGGATCGGAGAGGAGGGGAGAGGGAGAGGAGGAGGGGAGAGGATGAGGGGGGATGGGATCGGAGAGAAGAGGAGGGGGAGAGGAGAGGAGAGGAGAGGGAGAGGAGGGGAGAAGAGGGGAGAGGAGGGGGGAGGGGAGGGGGGATGGGAGAGAGAGGAGAGGAGGAGGGGAGGAGGGGGGGATGGGATCGGAGAGGAGAGAAGAGGAGAGGAGGAGGAGGAGGAGGGGAGGAAGGGGGATGGGATCAGAGAGGAGAGGAGGAGGAGGGAGGAGGAGGGGATGGGAGGAGGAGAGGAGAGGAGAGGAGAGGAGAGGGAGAGGAAGGAGGAGGAAGGGAGGAGGGGGGTGGGATCGGAGAGGAGAGGAGGAGGAGGGGAGAGGTGAGCAGCTGCTGTGTAGCGAGGCTGTGTTATGGAAGGAGTCTCTCTCTCTCATGCTTCCTTCAGCTCTGGTCAAGAGAACAGTTGTTCTTATACATTCCTTATCTAGGATCACCTTGACGGTGTGTCTCCGTGGGGGGGTGTCTTTGTGAAGTGGGGGTCTCTGTGTGTGTGTGTGTCTGTGTCTGTGTCTGTGTGTGTGTGTGTCTGTGTGTCTGTGTGTCTGTGTGTGTGTGGGTGTGTCTGTGTCTGTGTCTGTGTCTGTGTGTGTGTGTGTGTGTGTGTGTGTGTGTGTGTGTGTGTGTGTGTGTGTGTGTGTGTGTGTGTGTGTGTGTGTGTGTGGGTGTGAGATTAATACGACTGATGAGAACCAAAGTATTCCTCTCTACATCTCTCTGTCTACATCTCTCTCTGTCTCCATCTCTCTCTGTCTACATCCCTCTCTGTCTACATCCCTTCTCTACATCTCTCTCTCTACATCTCTCTCTGTCTACATCTCTCTCTACATCTCTCTGTCTGGGATCGGAGAGGAGGGGAGAGGAGAGGAGGGGGAGAGGAGAGGGAGGGGAGAGGAGGGGGATGGGATCGGAGAGGAGGGGAGAGGAGGGGGATGGGATCGGAGAGGAGAGGAGGAGGGGGGATCGGAGAGGGAGAGGAGGGATGGGATCGGGAGAGGAGGAGGGGGGGGGATGGGATTGGGAGAGGAGAAGGGGGGATCGGAGAGGAGAGGAGAGGAGGGGAGAGGAGGAGGGGGGATGGGATCAGAGAGGAGAGGAGGGATGGGATCGGAGGGGGAGGAGGGGGGGAGGAGGGGGGGATGGGATCGGAGAGGAGAGGAGGGGGGGGGTGGGATCGGAGAGAGAGGAGGGGAGAGGAGAGGGAGAGGAGAGGAGAGGGAGGGGGGGGAGGAGGAGGGATGGGATCGGAGA
>NW_027001524.1:0-7369 GCF_036934945.1 Oncorhynchus masou masou
AGAGTCCCCAGTAGAACAGGGCAGAGTCCCCAGTAGAACAGGTGAGTGGAGTCCCCAGTAGAACAGGCAGAGTAGAGTCCCCAGTAGAACAGGCAGAGTAGAGTCCCCAGTAGAACAGGCAGAGTAGAGTCCCCAGTAGAACAGGTAGAGTAGAGTCCCCAGTAGAACAGGTAGAGTCCCCAGTAGAACAGGTAGAGTAGAGTCCCCAGTAGAACAGGCAGAGTCCCCAGTAGAACAGGTAGAGTAGAGTCCCCAGTAGAACAGGTAGAGTCCCCAGTAGAACAGGTAGAGTCCCCAGTAGAACAGGCAGAGTCCCCAGTAGAACAGGTCGAGTAGAGTCCCCAGTAGAACAGGCAGAGTCCCCAGTAGAACAGGTAGAGTAGAGTCCCCAGTAGAACAGGCAGAGTAGAGTCCCCAGTAGAACAGGTAGAGTAGAGTCCCCAGTAGAACAGGCAGAGTAGAGTCCCCAGTAGAACAGGCAGAGTAGAGTCCCCAGTAGAACAGGTAGAGTAGAGTCCCCAGTAGAACAGGTAGGGCAGAGTCCTCAGTAGAACAGGTAGAGTAGAGTCCCCAGTAGAACAGGTAGAGTAGAGTCCCCAGTAGAACAGGCAGAGTCCCCAGTAGAACAGGTAGAGTAGAGTCCCCAGTAGAACAGGCAGAGTAGAGTCCCCAGTAGAACAGGCAGAGTCCCCAGTAGAACAGGTAGAGTAGAGTCCCCAGTAGAACAGGCAGAGTAGAGTCCCCAGTAGAACAGGTAGAGTAGAGTCCCCAGTAGAACAGGTAGAGTAGAGTCCCCAGTAGAACAGGTAGAGTAGAGTCCCCAGTAGAACAGGTAGAGTAGAGTCCCCAGTAGAACAGGCAGAGTAGAGTCCCCAGTAGAACAGGTAGAGTAGAGTCCCCAGTAGAACAGGTAGAGTAGAGTCCCCAGTAGAACAGGTAGAGTAGAGTCCCCAGTAGAACAGGTAGAGTAGAGTCCCCAGTAGAACAGGTAGAGTAGAGTCCCCAGTAGAACAGGTAGAGTAGAGTCCCCAGTAGAACAGGTAGAGTCCCCAGTAGAACAGGTAGAGTAGAGTCCCCAGTAGAACAGGTAGAGTCCCCAGTAGAACAGGTAGAGTAGAGTCCCCAGCAGAACAGGTAGAGTAGAGTCCCCAGTAGAACAGGCAGAGTAGAGTCCCCAGTAGAACAGGCAGAGTCCCCAGTAGAACAGGTAGAGTAGAGTCCCCAGTAGAACAGGTAGAGTCCCCAGTAGAACAGGTAGAGTCCCCAGTAGAACAGGTAGAGTAGAGTCCCCAGTAGAACAGGTAGAGTCCCCAGTAGAACAGGTAGAGTAGAGTCCCCAGCAGAACAGGTAGAGTAGAGTCCCCAGTAGAACAGGCAGAGTAGAGTCCCCAGTAGAACAGGTAGAGTAGAGTCCCCAGTAGAACAGGTAGAGTCCCCAGTAGAACAGGTAGAGTCCCCAGTAGAACAGGCAGAGTCCCCAGTAGAACAGGCAGAGTAGAGTCCCCAGTAGAACAGGTAGAGTAGAGTCCCCAGCAGAACAGGTAGAGTAGAGTCCCCAGTAGAACAGGTAGAGTCCCCAGTAGAACAGGTAGAGTAGAGTCCCCAGTAGAACAGGTAGAGTAGAGTCCCCAGTAGAACAGGTAGAGTCCCCAGTAGAACAGGTAGAGTAGAGTCCCCAGTAGAACAGGTCGAGTCTCGAGTCGAGTCCAAGTCATGTATTCTAAGAGCAAGTCAAGTCTCAAGTTATTTTTATTTATTTAACCTTTATTCAAATAGGAAATTCAGTTAAATTAAGAACCTATTCTTATTTTACAATGACTGTCTACCCCGACCAAGCCCTCCCCTAACCCGGACGACGCTGGGCCAATTATGTCCAATGGGACTCCTGATCACAGATGGTTGAGATACCGGTTGTGTTCAACGACAGATCGTCGTCTATTTATGGAGGCTACAGGACAGCCCTTTTCATTATTTTGTCTAAAACACATGTTGATCATGTAATAATTATCATAAACTGGGTAAATCCAAATGTAAGCTTCATAAAGCTAATGTGTCAATTTCAAGCAATGTTGACATACCAAAAGACCAGTAGGGTCTATGCTAGTAATTGTTGTTTGATTCTGCTGGTGAGCAAAGTAAACAGCTCATATTCCTGATCACCAATTTGTTTTGAAGCTGCACATAGTTCCTTCGGAGAGTATTCAGACCCCTTGTTCTACATGTTGTTACGTTACAGTCTTATTCTAAAATGGATTCAATAAAACAATTTCCTCAGCAATCTACACGCAATACCCCACAATGACATCACAATACCCCACAATGACATCACAATACCCCACAATGACATCACAATACCCCACAATGACATCACAATACCCCACAATGACATCACAGTACCCCATAATGACAAAGCTAACAGGTTTTTAGAATGTTTGCACATTTACAAAAAAAATAAAATACCTTATTCACAAAAGTATTCAAACCCTTTGCTATGAGACTCAAAATTGCACTCAGGTGCATCCTGTTTCCATTGACCATCTTTGAGATGTTTCTACAACTTGATTGGAGTCCACCTGTGGTCAATTCAATTGATTGGACATGATTTGGAAAAGCACACACCTGTCTATATAAGGTCCCCCAGTTGACAGTGCATGTCAGAGCAAAAATCAAGCCATGAGGTGGAAAGAATTGTGCAAAGAGCTCTGAGACAGGATTGTGTCAAGGCACAGATCTGGGGAAAGGTACTAAAACATTTCTGCAGCATTGAAGGTCGCCAAGAAAACAGTGGCCTCCATCATTCTAAAATGTATTAAGTTTTGGAACCACCAAGACTCTTCCGAGAGCTGGCCACCCAGCCAAACTGAGCAATCGGGGAGAAGGGCCTTGGTCAGGGAGGTGACCAAGAACACGAAGATACCTCTGACAGAGCTCTAGAGTTCCTTTGTGGAGATGGGAGAACCTTCCAGAAGGACAACCCTTTCTGCAGCACCCCACCAATCAGACCTTTATGGTAGAGTGGCCAGACAGAAGCCGCTCCTCAGGTGTGGCTTCGGGACAAGTCTCTGAATGTCCTTGAGTGGCCCAACCAGAGCCCGGACTTGAACCCGATCAAACATCTCTGGAGAGACCTGGAAAGACCTAGCTGTGCAGCAACTCTCCCCATCCAACCTGACAGAGCTTGAGAGGATCTACAGAGAAGAATGGGAGAAACTCCCCAAATACAGGTGTGACAAGTTTGTAGCGTTATACCCAAGACTTTAATCGCTGCCAAAGGAGCTTCAACAAAGTACTGAGTAAAGGGACTGAATACTTATGTAAATGTGATTTTGGGTTGTTTTTGTTCAAAAAGTTCTACAAATCTGTTTTTTGCTTTGTCACTATGGGTATTGTGTAAATTGAGGAGAAATATATTTTGAATACATTTTAGTATAACGTAGATATACATTTGTTTTTAAGTCAAGGGGTCTGAATACTTTCTGAATGCAATGCATGTATGTTGCCGTCTTACCTGTTGGTGTAGGCCGAGCAGCTGGCTATAGCGTACCTGACAGTGCAGAACGCTATTCACATGGATGTTGAATGCCTGTAGAAGAGATGAGAATAGATTCTTTACTAGGCACTTCTCTATATTGGCTTCACTTAGCAGTAAGATCATTAAAAAAATCAATGTCATTCTACTCATTTTTGAAAGTACATTTTAAAATGAGTCTTATGTTTCTTAGGACCTGCCTAAAAATAAATTAAGAATTAATTATTTTGCGAGGGTGTAGCCTATATTCAATGGATTGATTAAAATAAACGACATGTGAACGGGAGACGGGATAACAGACTATATGACTTGGGCTCTAAAAACCATTGGCAGATTATATTTTATTTTGCAACACACCGTCTGTCTAAAAGGGGGTTGTTTAGTGCCACTCTGCTCACACGGTCTTCAGTTTTCATCACGGAAACTAGGGAGCTTCCCGAAATGGCACCCTATTACAGAGGCATCAAAGCAGGGACCGAGACACTGAAAAACAGCTTCTACCTCAAGGCCCTCAGACTGTTAAACAGCTTCTACCCCAAGGCCATCAGACTGTTAAACAGCTTCTATCTCAAGGCCATCAGACTGTTAAACAGCCATCACTAACTCAGAGAGACTGAAAAACAGCTTCTATCTCAAGGCCATCAGACTGTTAAACAGCTTCTATCTCAAGGCCATCAGACTGTTAAACAGCCATCACTAACTCAGAGAGACTGAAAAACAGCTTCTATCTCAAGGCCATCAGACTGTTAAACAGCTTCTCTATCTCAAAGCCATCAGACTGTTAAACAGCTTCTCTATCTCAAGGCCCTCAGACTGTTAAACAGCCATCACTAACTCAGAGAGGCTGCTGCCTACATAGAGACACAACCACTGGACACTTTAACAAACTAGTCACTTTAAAACAATGCCACTTTAAATGTTTTGCATAACTTACATTACTCATATCATTTGTATACACTGTATTTTATACCATCTACTGCACCTTGCCTATGCCGCTCGGCCATCGCTCATCCATATACTTACCATATATTTACATGTACAT
Source organism: Oncorhynchus masou masou (assembly GCF_036934945.1). NCBI lineage: Eukaryota > Metazoa > Chordata > Actinopteri > Salmoniformes > Salmonidae > Oncorhynchus > Oncorhynchus masou. The sequence goes on from NW_027001524.1 coordinate 4,572, forward strand.
ATTCTTATTCATTCCTTTAGATGTGTGTATAAGGTAGTTGTGGAATTGTTATATTACTTGTTAGATATTACTGCACTGTCGGGAACTAGAAACACTTGCATTAACATCTGCTAACCATGTGTATATGTGACCAATAACATTGGATTTGATTTAGTGCACTACTATAGACCAGAGCCCTATTCCCTATATAGTACACTACGTTAGACCAGAGCCCTATTCCCTATATAGTACACTACTATAGACCAGAGTCCTATTCCCTATGTAGTGCACTACTTTAGACCAGAGCCCTATTCCCTATGTAGTGCACTACTTTAGACTAGGACCCATAGATGTATTATTAAATATAGCAGGGCCTGCACTATCCAGTATGTGGAATATGGTGCCATTTCGGACACAGTATAGATTCATTAAGTGTTGCTCTGCTCTGGGAATACATTGCACAGCGTAACACAAGCCTTTCACACACAGATGTTTTTGTATTGATGCAGTGGACACAATAACACACTGTTAGGGATATTAAGTAATGAATGGTGTAACACAACCTGATGTTAACTTGTTGGCTCAACTTCCCTGTTTGTTTTGACAAGAGCTACCAGGCTCCTCCTATGCAACAGTAATGTTTGGAATCAACAAAAGCCAAATCAGTGGTGTCAAATGTAGAGCCCAATCACAGGCAAAGCCAACATGAACCACTGCTTTCCATTGTGAAAGGCTTCATTAAAATTACATTTCTTCTTGGACCACTGAGGTGTTTGGTATGATAAAAACACACAGCTAACCCCCATCTTCCCTCTCCTCAGACCCACAGCCAACCCCCGTCTTCCCTCTCCTCAACAGACCCACAGCCAACCCCCATCTTCCCTCTCCTCAACAGACCCACAGCCAACCCCCATCTTCCCTCTCCCCAACAGACCCACAGCCAACCCCCATCTTCCCTCTCCTCAACAGACCCACAGCCAACCCCCATCTTCCCTCTCCTCAACAGACCCACAGCCAACCCACATCTTCCCTCTCCTCAACAGACCCACAGCCAACCCCCATCTTCCCTCTCCTCAGACCCACAGCCAACCCCCATCTTCCCTCTCCCCAACAGACCCACAGCCAACCCCCGTCTTCCCTCTCCCCAACAGACACACAGCCAACCCCCATCTTCCCTCTCCCCAACAGACCCACAGCCAACCCCCGTCTTCCCTCTCCCCAACAGACCCACAGCCAACCCAGTCTTCCCTCTCCCCAACAGACCCACAGCCAACCCCATCTTCCCTCTCCCAACAGACCCACAGCCAACCCCCATCTTCCCTCTCCTCAACAGACCCACAGCCAACCCCCGTCTTCCCTCTCCTCAACAGACCCACAGCCAACCCCCATCTTCCCTCTCTCAACAGACCCACAGCCAACCCCCATCTTCCCTCTCCCCAACAGACCCACAGCCAACCCAGTCTTCCCTCTCCCCAACAGACCCACAGCCAACCCCCATCTTCCCTCTCCTCAACAGACCCACAGCCAACCCCCGTCTTCCCTCTCCTCAACAGACCCACAGCCAACCCCCATCTTCCCTCTCCCCAACAGACCCACAGCCAACCCCCATCTTCCCTCTCCTCAACAGACCCACAGCCAACCCCTGTCTTCCCTCTCCTAACAGACCCACAGCCAACCCCAGTCTTCCCTCTCCCCAACAGACCCACAGCCAACCCCCATCTTCCCTCTCCTCAACAGACCCACAGCCAACCCCCGTCTTCCCTCTCCTCAGACCCACAGCCAACCCAGTCTTCCCTCTCCTCAACAGACACACAGCCAATCCAGTCTTCCCTCTCCCCAACAGACCCACAGCCAACCCCCATCTTCCCTCTCCTCAACAGACCCACAGCCAACCCCATCTTCCCTCTCCCCAACAGACCCACAGCCAACCCCCATCTTCCCTCTCCTCAACAGACCCACAGCCAACCCCTGTCTTCCCTCTCAACAGACCCACAGCCAACCCCAGTCTTCCCTCTCCCCAACAGACCCACAGCCAACCCCCATCTTCCCTCTCCTCAACAGACCCACAGCCAACCCCCATCTTCCCTCTCCTCAACAGACCCACAGCCAACCCAGTCTTCCCTCTCCCCAACAGACCCACAGCCAACCCAGTCTTCCCTCTCTCAACAGACCCACAGCCAACCCAGTCTTCCCTCTCCCCAACAGACCCACAGCCAACCCCCATCTTCCCTCTCCTCAACAGACCCACAGCCAACCCCCATCTTCCCTCTCCCCAACAGACCCACAGCCAACCCCCATCTTCCCTCTCCTCAACAGACCCACAGCCAACCCCCATCTTCCCTCTCCTCAACAGACCCACAGCCAACCCAGTCTTCCCTCTCCCCAACAGACCCACAGCCAACCCCCATCTTCCCTCTCCTCAACAGACCCACAGCCAACCCAGTCTTCCCTCTCCCCAACAGACCCACAGCCAACCCAGTCTTCCCTCTCCTCAACAGACCCACAGCCAACCCCCATCTTCCCTCTCCTCAGACCCACAGCCAACACAGTCTTCTCTCTCCCCAACAGACCCACAGCCAACCCAGTCTTCCCTCTCCCCAACAGACCCACAGCCAACCCCCATCTTCCCTCTCCTCAGACCCACAGCCAACCCAGTCTTCCCTCTCCCCAACAGACCCACAGCCAACCCCCATCTTCCCTCTCCTCAGACCCACAGCCAACCCCCATCTTCCCTCTCCTCAACAGACACACAGCCAACCCCCATCTTCCCTCTCCCCAACAGACCCACAGCCAACCCCCATCTTCCCTCTCCTCAACAG
>NW_027001525.1:0-7369 GCF_036934945.1 Oncorhynchus masou masou
CTACGGGATACAACGGAGATACTGCCGGCTGCCAGGGTTTCCTCCTTAAGCTGAATTTATATCTAGCCACGGCCTCCCCAGTACCATCTGACCATGAGAAGACGCCAACGCCCCTCGTCTCATGCCTCACCGGGAAAGCTCCTGGAATGGGCCAGCGCTGTGTGTAGAAGGGAGGATGCGGCGTTGGACCATATTGAGGAGTTCACCCGCCAATTCCGGATAGTATTCGATCATCCACCTGAAGGCAAAGCAGCGGGTGAGCGTCCTCTATCATCTGAGGCAGGAGACGAGGAGTGCACAGGATTTTGCTTTGGAGTTTAGGACCTGGCTGCCGGCGCTGGATGGAGCGACAGGGCCCTGATCGACCATTACCGTTGTAGTCTACGCGAGGACGTCCGTCGGAGCTGGCCTGTAGAGACACCACCCTCACCTTCGACCAGCTGGTGGACATGTCCATCAAGCTGGACAACATGCTGGCTACTCGTGGACGTCTAGATCGGGGTCTGGTTGTTCCATCCTCCCGCACCCTCTCTCCCAAACCTATGGAATTGGGAGGGATGGTGCGCAGGGAGACCGGAGGGGTTCCCGCTCGAGCACCATTCAAGGTCGCAGAGGGCACACTGCTGGTCGGTGCCGGGTTGGTTCCTCTGGGAATAGAGAGGGCAGGCAGGGCATTCTGGCGTCACCCCAGGTGAGTAGGCACCATTCTCATCCAGAGCCCTCTGCTGCACTAATGTTTGTCTCTGTCTCTTTTCCTGATTTTTCACTGCATTCCCAGTATAAGGCGCTAGTAGATTCAGGTGCGGCTGGGAATTTCATTAATAAAAGTCTAGCTCATAGTTTAGGGATCCCTATTGTTCCTGTGGATATGCCTTTCCCTATTCATGCCTTAGATAGTCGACCATTAGGGTCAGGGTTTATCAGGGAGGTAACCGCACCTTTGTGTATGATAACGCAGGAGGGTCACAAGGAGAAGATTAGTCTTTTCCTTATTGATTCTCCTGCGTATTCTGTGGTGCTAGGCCTACCCTGGTTAGTTTGTCATAACCCCACTGTTTCTTGGCCACAGAGGGCTCTCACGGGGTGGTCGCGAGAATGCTCAGGTAGGTGTTTAGGGGTTTCCGCTGGTGCTACTACGGTGGAAAGTCCAGACCAGGTCTCCACCGTACGCATTCCCCCCGAATATGCCGATTTGGCATATTTACCACCCCGTCGACTCAATTACCACCCCGTCGACGGGGGGATTGTGCGATAGATCTCCTGGTAGACGCTGCATATCCCAAGAGTCACGTGTATCCCCTGTCGCAAGCGGAGACGGAGGCTATGGAGACATATGTCTCTGAATCCCTGCATCAGGGGTTCATTCAGCCATCCATTTCACCCGTCTCTTCGAGTTTCTTTTTTGTGAAAAAAAAGGATGGCGGTTTACGCCCGTGCATTGATTATCGAGGTCTTAATAAAATCACAGTGAAATATAGTTACCCGCTACCTCTGATCAATACGGTTATTAGTTAATGCACGGGGCACGTTTTTCACAAAATTGGATCTCAGGAGTCCATCTGGCATCTAGCACCACCTCAGGTCATTATGAGTACCTGGTCATGCCATATGGGTTGATGAATGCTCCATCAGTTTTCCAATCATTTGTAGATGAGATCTTCAGGGACCTGCACGGGCAGGGTGTAGTGGTGTATATCGATGATATTCTGATATACTCTGCTACACGCGCCGAGCATGTGTCCCTGGTGCGCAGGGTGCTTGGTCGCCTGTTGGAGCATGATCTATATGTCAAGGCTGAGAAATGCTTGTTTTTCCAACAATCCATCTCCTTCCTAGGGCATCGGATTTCCACTTCAGGAGTGGAGATGGAGAGCGACCGCATTACAGCCGTGCGTAATTGGCCGACTCCAACCACGGTAAAGGAGTTGCAGCGTTTTTGGGGTTTTCCAATTACTACCGGAGGTTTATCCGGGGTTTTGGTCAGGTGGCAGCTCCCATTACCTCACTGCTAAAGGGGGGCCGGTGCGCTTTGCAGTGGTCGGCTGAACAGGGCTTTGAGCACCTGAAGACTCTGTTTACCTCAGTGCCTGTGCTGGCTCATCCGGATCCCTCTTTGCCATTCATAGTGGAGTGGGGTGGACGCATCCGAAGCTGGGACAGGAGCAGTGCTCTCTCAGCGTTCGGGTACGCCACTGAAGCTTCGCCCCTGTGCTTTCTTTTCGAAGAAGCTCAGCCCGGCGGAGAGAAACTATGATGTGGGGAATCGAGAGCTGTTAGCTGTCGTAGAAGCCTTGAAGGTGTGGAGGCATTGGTTTGAGGGGGCTAAACACCCCTTTTCTCATCTGGACTGACCACCGCAATCTGGAGTACATCCGGCAGGCGAAAGAGATTGAATCCTCGCCAGGCAAGGTGGGCCATGTTTTTCACTCGTTTTGTGTTTACTCTTTCTTACAGACCAGGCTCCCAGAACGTTAAGGCAGACGCATTGTCTCGGCTGTATGACACAGAGGAGCGGTCCATGGATCCCACTCCCATACTCCCAGCTTCGTGTCTGGTGGCGCCTGTAGTGTGGGGAGCTGGACGCGGACATTGAGCGGGCGTCACGTGCAGAGCCTTTTCCCCTGAGTGTCCAGCTGGTCGTCTGTATGTTCCGTCTGCTGTCCGCGACCGATTGATATATTATGCTCACACGTCACCTCCTCTGGTCATCCTGGGATAGGTCGGACGATGCGCTGTCTTGATGGGAGGTACTGGTGGCCCACTTAGCTAAGGACGTGAGGATTTATGTTTCTTCCTGTTCGGTGTGCGCCCATTGCAAGGCTCCTAGACACCTGCCCAGAGGTAAGCTACAACCTCTACCCGTTCCTCAACGGCCGTGGTCGCACCTGTCGGTGGATTTTTGACTGATCTTCCACCTTCACAGGGTTACACCACGATCCTGGTCGTTGTGGATCGGTTTTCAAAGTCCTGTCGTCTCCTCCCTTTGCCCGGTCTCCCTACGGCCTTACAAACTGCAGAGGCCCTGTTTACACATGTTTTCCGGCACTATGGGGTGCCTGAGGATATAGTGTCTGATCGGGGTCCCCAGTTCACATCAAGGGTCTGGAAGGCGTTCATGGAGCGTCTGTGGATCTCGGTTAGTCTTACCTCAGGTTTTCACCCCGAGAGTAATGGGCAGGTGGAGAGAGTTAACCAGGATGTGGGTAGGTTTCTGCGGTCTTATTGCCAGGATCAGCCGGGGGAGTGGGGCGAAGTTCGTGCCCTGGGCAGAGATGGCTCAGAACTCGCTACGCCACTCCTCCAATAACCTTACTCCCTTTCAATGTGTATTAGGGTATCAGCCGGTTCTGGCTCCTTGGCATCAGAGCCAGACCGAGGCCCCTGCTGTGGACAATTGGTTTATGCCTGGCAATGACGCTTACCCAGACACTCTTATCTAAATTGATTGGTCACGTGAAAGAAATGCTGTAACCCCCCCCCAGCCACATCTAGCATAGTGCATCTAAGTCATTAAGGGGGGGGCCAGAGGTGGATGAACGCAGTGCCCTTGCTTGGGTGTAGGGCCTGATCAGAGCCTGGAGGTACTGCGGTGCCGTTCCCCTCACAGCTCCGTAGGCAAGCACCATGGTCTTGTAGCGGATGCGAGCTTCAACTGGAAGCCAGTGGAGAGAGCGGAGGAGCGGGGTGACGTGAGAGAACTTGGGAAGGTTGAACACCAGACGGGCTGCGGCGTTCTGGATGAGTTGTAGGGTTTAATGGCACAGGCAGGGAGCCCAGCCAACAGCGAGTTGCAGTAATCCAGACGGGAGATGACAAGTGCCTGGATTAGGACCTGCGCCGCTTCCTGTGTGAGGCAGGGTCGTACTCTGCGGATGTTGTAGAGCATGAACCTACAGGAACGGGCCACCGCCATGATGTTGGTTGAGAACGACAGGGTGTTGTCCAGGATCACGCCAAGGTTCTTAGCGCTCTGGGAGGAGGACACAATGGAGTTGTCAACCGTGATGGCGAGATCATGGAGCGGGCAGTCCTTCCCCGGGAGGAAGAGCAGCTCCGTCTTGCCGAGGTTCAGCTTGAGGTGGTGATCCGTCATCCACACTGATATGTCTGCCAGACATGCAGAGATGCGATTCGCCACCTGGTCATCAGAAGGGGAAAGGAGAAGATTAATTGTGTGTCGTCTGCATAGCAATGATAGGAGAGACCATGTGAGGTTATGACAGAGCCAAGTGACTTGGTGTATAGCGAGAATAGGAGAGGGCCTAGAACAGAGCCCTGGGGGACACCAGTGGTGAGAGCGCGTGGCGAGGAGACAGATTCTCGCCACGCCACCTGGTAGGAGCGACCTGTCAGGTAGGACGCAATCCAAGCGTGGGCCGCGCCGGAGATGCCCAACTCGGAGAGGGTGGAGAGGAGGATCTGATGGTTCACAGTATCGAAGGCAGCCGATAGGTCTAGAAGGATGAGAGCAGAGGAGAGAGAGTTAGCTTTAGCAGTGCGGAGCGCCTCCGTGATGCAGAGAAGAGCAGTCTCAGTTGAATGACTAGTCTTGAAACCTGACTGATTTGGATCAAGAAGGTCATTCTGAGAGAGATAGCGGGAGAGCTGGCCAAGGACGGCACGTTCAAGAGTTTTGGAGAGAAAGAAAGAAGGGATACTGGTCTGTAGTTGTTGACATCGGAGGGATCGAGTGTAGGTTTCTTCAGAAGGGGTGCAACTCTCGCTCTCTTGAAGACGGAAGGGACGTAGCCAGCGGTCAGGGATGAGTTGATGAGCGAGGTGAGGTAAGGGAGAAGGTCCCCGGAAATGGTCTGGAGGAGAGAGGAGGGGATAGGGTCGGCGGGCAGGTTGTTGGGCGGCCGGCCGTCACAAGAAGCGAGATTTCATCTGGAGAGAGGGGAGAAAGAGGTCAGAGCACAGGGTAGGGCAGTGTGAGCAGAACCAGCGGTGTCGTTTGACTTAGCAAACGAGGATCGGATGTCGTCGACCTTCTTTTCAAAATGGTTGACGAAGTCATCTGCAGAGAGGGAGGAGGGGGGAGGGGAGGAGGATTCAGAAGGGAGGAGAAGGTGGCAAAGAGCTTCCTAGGGTTAGAGGCAGATGCTTGGAATTTAGAGTGGTAGAAAGTGGCTTTAGCAGCAGAGACAGAGGAGGAAAATGTAGAGAGGAGGGAGTGAAAGGATGCCAGGTCCGCAGGGAGGCGGGTTTTCCTCCATTTCCGCTCGGCTGCCCGGAGCTCTGTTCTGTGAGCTCGCAATGAGTCATCGAGCCACGGAGCGGGAGGGGAGGACCGAGCCGGCCTGGAGGATAGGGGACATAGAGAGTCAAAGGATGCAGAAAGGGAAGAGAGGAGGGTTGAGGAGGCAGAGTCAGGAGAAAGGTTGGAGAAGGTATGAGCAGAGGGAAGAGATGAAAGGATGGAAGAGGAAAGAGTAGCGGGGAGAGAGAGCGAAGGTTGGGACGGCGCGATACCATCCGAGTAGGGGCAGTGTGGGAAGTGTTGGATGAGAGCGAGAGGGAAAAGGATACAAGGTAGTGGTCGGAGACTTGGAGGGGAGTTGCAGTGAGGTTAGTGGAAGAACAGCATCTAGTAAAGATGAGGTCGGCGTATTGCCTGCCTTGTGAGTAGGGGGAAGGTGAGAGGGTGAGGTCAAAGAGGAGAGGAGTGGAAAGAAGGAGGCAGAGAGGAATGAGTCAAAGGTAGACGTGGGGAGGTTAAAGTCGCCCAGGACTGTGAGAGGTGAGCCGTCCTCAGGAAAGGAGCTTATCAAGGCATCAAGCTCATTGATGAACTCTCCGAGGAACCTGGAGGGCGATAAATGATAAGAATGTTAAGCTTGAAAGGGCTGGTAACTGTGACAGCATGGAATTCAAAGGAGGCGATAGATAGATGGGTAAGGGAGAGAGAGAGAATGACCACTTGGGAGAGATGAGGATCCCGGTGCCACCACCCCGCTGACCAGAAGCTCTCGGGGTGTGCGAGAACACGTGGGTGGACGAAGAGAGAGCAGTAGGAGTAGCAGTGTTATCTGTGGTGATCCATGTTTCCGTCAGTGCCAGGAAGTCGAGGGACTGGAGGGAGGCATAGGCTGAGATGAACTCTGCCTTGTTGGCCGCAGATCGGCAGTTCCAGAGGCTACCGGAGACCAGGAACTCCACGTGGGTCGTGCGCGCTGGGACCACCAGATTAGGGTGGCCGCGGCCACGCGGTGTGGAGCGTTTGTATGGTCTGTGCAGAGAGGAGAGAACAGGGATAGATAGACACATAGTTAACAGGGTACAGAAGAGGCTACGCTAATGCAAAGGAGATTGGAATGACAAGTGGACTACACGTCTCGAATGTTCAGAAAGTTAAGCTTACGTAGCAAGAATCTTATTGACTAAAATGATTGAAATGAAACAGTACTGCTGGAGTAGGCTAGCTGGTAGTGGCTGCGATGTTGACACTACACTAATCAAGTCGTTCCGTCGAGTGTAATAGTTTCTACAGTGCTGCTATTCGGGGGCTAGCTGGCTAGCTAGCAAGGTTGATTGCGTTCCGTTACTTAAAAGAACGACAATAGCTGGCTGGCTAACCTAGAAAATCGCTCTAGGCTACACAATTGTCTTAGATACAAAGACGGCTATGTATCTAGCTAGCTACGATCAAACAAAACAAACCGTTGTACTGTAATAGTTACTACAGTGCTGCTATTCAAACAGTGGAAGCTACGTTACAATAGCTGGACAATAGCTGGCCAGCTAACCTAGAAAATCGCTCTAGACTACACAATTGTCTTAGATACAAAGGCGGCTATGTAGCTGGCTAGCTACGATCAAACAAATCAAACCGTTGTACTGTAATGAAGTGAAATGAAAATGTGATACTACCTGTGGAACGACGGAATGTTGACCGGGTAGTTGGAGTTCAATTCGGTAGAGGTTGGCTAGCTGTTGGCTAGCTAGCTAGCAGCATTTCCTACGTTAAGGACGACAAATAGCTGGCTAGCTAACCTCGGTAAATTAAGATAATCACTCTAAGTCTACACACTCTAAACTGCACAATTATCTTGGATACGAAGACAACTATGTAGCTAGCTGACACTACGCTAATCGAGTCGTTCAGTTGAGTGTAATAGTTTCTACAGTGCTAGTGGACAGTGGATGTTAGCTATGCTTAGCTAGCTGCTTAGCTAGCTGCTGGGCAGATACGTTAGGACGACGAAATACGATAATTATGCAATTGTCGTTGATACAAGGACGGCTATGTAGCTGGCTAAGAAGAAATTGCTAAGATTAGACAAATCAAACCGTTGTACTATAACGAAATGTAATGAAAAGTTATAAAAAGTTATACTACCTGCGGACCGAAGTGTAGATGCGGCCGCTC
>NW_027001526.1:0-22500 GCF_036934945.1 Oncorhynchus masou masou
CTGTCATGGGTGGCTGGTTGTGCTCTCTACATAGACCATCACTGTCATGGGTGGCTGGTTGTCTCTCTACATAGACCATCACTGTCATGGGTGGCTGGTTGTCTCTCTACATAGACCATCACTGTCATGGGTGGCTGGTTGTCTCTCTACATAGACCATCACTGTCATGGGTGGCTGGTTGTGTCTCTACATAGACCATCACTGTCATGGGTGGCTGGTTGTCTCTCTACATAGACCATCACTGTCATGGGTGGCTGGTTGTCTCTCTACATAGACCATCACTGTCATGGGTGGCTGGTAGTGTCTCTACATAGACCATCACTGTCATGGGTGGCTGGTTATGTCTCTACATAGACCATCACTGTCATGGGTGGCTGGTTGTGTCTCTACATAGACCATCACTGTCATGGGTGGCAGGTTGTGTCTCTACATAGACCATCACTGTCACGGGTGGCTGGTTGTGGCTCTCTACATAGACCATCACTGTCATGGGTGGCTGGTTGTGTCTCTACATAGGTAGACCCATCACGCCTAGACTCATGTCCTATAGTAGGTATGGATGGTTGTGTGTCTCTCTCTCCTGTATATCTATCTATCCTGTATCTGTCTAGGTAGGCAGGAGTGTCGCTGGACTAGGCATCATGTAGGTAGGAGAGTCGCTAGACTAGGCATCATGTAGGTAGGAGAGTCGCTAGACTAGGCATCATGTAGGCAGGAGAGTCGCTAGACTAGGCATCATGTAGGCAGGAGAGTCACTAGACTAGGCATCATGTAGGTAGGAGAGTCGCTAGACTAGGCATCATGTAGGCAGGAGAGTCGCTAGACTAGGCATCATGTAGGCAGGAGAGTCGCTAGACTAGGCATCATGTAGGCAGGAGAGTCGCTGGACTAGGCATCATGTAGGCAGGAGAGTCGCTAGACTAGGCATCATGTAGGCAGGAGAGTCGCTAGACTAGGCATCATGTAGGCAGGAGAGTCGCTAGACTAGGCATCATGTAGGTAGGAGAGTCGCTAGACTAGGCATCATGTAGGTAGGAGAGTCGCTAGACTAGGCATCATGTAGGTAGGCGAGTCGCTAGACTAGGCATCATGTAGGTAGGAGAGTCGCTAGACTAGGCATCATGTAGGTAGGAGAGTCGCTAGACTAGGCATCATGTAGGTAGGTAGGTAGACCAGGAGACCAGTAGGTAGACCAGGAGATCAGTAGGTAGACCAGTAGGTAGACCAGGAGATCAGTAGGTAGACCAGTAGATCAGTGGGTAGACCAGGAGATCAGTGGGTAGACCAGGAGACCAGTAGGTAGACCAGGAGACCAGTAGGTAGACCAGGAGATCAGTAGGTAGACCAGGAGACCAGTAGGTAGACCAGGAGATCAGTAGGTAGACCAGGAGACCAGTAGGCATCATCCAGGCAGGTAGGCAGACCAGTAGATCAGTAGGTAGACCTCACCCTGTCTAGTAGACCTGGAGGGCATGTAGCGACACGCTTCTCTCCTGGAGGGGTGTATGGCGACACGCTTCTCTCTCTGTCTCTCTCTCCCTCACCCGAAACTGCCTGCCCTGTGAAGGCGTGGGGCCAGACGGCACCTGTTTCCCATGACTACACCTGTGCTGCAGCGGGATGCAGTGATACGTGGCTCTGGGCACCACGGGAACGCGCTCTACCTACGGCGGGCTAGTCAGCTAGGACACATCTCTGATCTGATGAGTTCTCACACCACATCAACCTTGTAGAGTGTGACTGGCCTTCTGACAGCATGGGCTTCCCGGAGAGACTCTTACTCAGGAGTCAGGGACTTACAGGGAAAAACTGTGTGTGTGCGTGTGTGTGTGTGTGTGTGTGTGTGTGTGTGTGCGTGCGTGTAGTAAACTGTGATCGTTCATACACATCTGAATGAACTGGTATTCAAATGAGAACCGTGTGCAGATGTTTCCTTTCAGAAAGAGCTGTCACCTAAGGCCCTGTGCGTGTGCGTGCAGATGTTTTGCGTTGTCAGAAATCGGAGTGTGGTGTGCTATCATTACCTGGAACAGAGTGCGTGCTAACCTCCGTCTACCAGACACAAAGTGTGTGTGTGACCCTCACAGAAACAGAGCCAACACTGTGTGTAGGTCCGTAGCCAACACTGACACACACACACGGACACATCAAGTAACCAGACACACCCTACACATCTAAATAGGACACTCGGTAGACACAAGACCCTCACGAAACAAGTCTGTTTTTCAAACCCTCTCCTCCGAGGTGTTCTTGAACCGTTAATCGTCACACATGTGGTAATCAGTTCCAGTGTGGTCACTTCCTCTGTCTCAGACATAACAAGGCAGTGTTGACCTGCTCAGGTGGTTTGTGGGTCTGTGCAGAACGGTTATTAGCGCCAGGTGACCTAACAGGTGTCTCACCTCGCCCTAAAATACACCTTCTCCACAGTAAACCCCCCCACACTGAACCACAGACTGGAAATCAGCTGGATTGCAAAAAATAAATAAATGATGGCGTTCACCAACTGCCGTTTTGTAATATCTTGCTATCATTACCTGGAAGTGTGGGAGCACCGGCCAGTGGTTCTCCACTCTGTCAGTAGTGTCCCAAATGTGTGTGTGCTCTGCTGCCTGGTCTGTGAAATCTGACCCTCTGTGAGGTCAGACCTTGGACAGAGCCAACACTCCGTCGTACCAGACACAAAGCCCTGAGGGCGTGGCCTCCAACAGAAACAGTCGGGCCCTCAGGCAACACTCTAGCGTCAACATGTGGGATAAAGACAGAAAGTTAGTTTTCTCCCTGTCTCTCACGTCTCTCGCTCTCTCTATCTGTCTCTGTCTCTCTCCCTCCTGCTCTCCTCCTCCCTGTCCCTCCTTGTCTCTCTCCCTCCTGTCTCTCCCTCCCTGTCTCTCTCCCTCCCTGTCTCTGTCTCTCTCCCTCCGTGTCCTGTCCTCCCTGTCTCTCTCCAACAGAGCCAACACTGTCTCTCTACCTCCCTGTCTCTCTCCCTCCCTGTCTCCGACTTCCTCTATTGTTGCCCCTCACATGGAAGGTAGGCGGAGCCAACACTCCGTCTACCATGTGAATTGAGCAAAGTGTTTTAACAGAAGTTCCCACAACATCCACAATAATGGGAAAAGGTCATTTTGCATTCAGGTGTTGTTAGCCACACCTCTGTCACTGTATGACAGCACACAGTTGTTTTAATGTCCAGTGTCAACAAATGACCAAACTCTTAGTTTATCAGAAACTAAATCAAGCACAGTTGTTTTTTATTTATTTAACACTCCGTCAACCAGACACAAACGACCCTCACAGTCAATTAGAAGCACGTCTAGCCTACTCAAGCAGTCCTAATTGAGTGGATAAACTGACCAGACACTTTGTGCATTAAAAGACCCTCACAGAATACAGAGCCACCTGTTTACCTGTCTACCTGTTTACCTGTCTACAAAGTGGTCTTTAAAGACCTTGGGTTCTGAGTGGTACAAAGTCTTTACCCTCACCTGGGTTCAGAAACAAGTCTGGTCTTTTTTCTGGGTTCTTGTCTTTATCCCCTAAGGTTCTCAATCCCCTGCCTGGGTTCTGAGTGGTACAGTGGTCAACCTGTCTACCTAGTTCTTACAGTGGTCACCTGGCTACCTGTTCTTAGTGGTCTTTAAACTTGTCTACCTGGGTTCCAGTGGTCTTTAAACCTGTCTACCTGGGTTCTGAGTGGTACAGTGGTCTACTACCCCTGTCTACCTGGGTTCTGATGTGGTCTTTAAAACCTGGGTTCTGAGTGGTACAGTGGTCTTTATGCCTGTGCTGTGGTCTTTCCACTTCTGAGTGGTATAGTGGTCTTTATGCCTGTTTACCTGGGTTCAGTACAGTGGTCTTTAACAAGGCAGTGTTGACCTGGGTGAGTGGTACAGTGGTCTTTATCCCTGTCTACCTGGGTTCTGAGTGGTACAGTGGTGTGTTTGGGTTCTGAGTGTTACAGTGGTCTTTCCCTGTCTACCTGGGTTCACAGGTGGTACAGTGGTCTTTAGAAACATGGGTTCTAGGTGGTACAGTGGTCTTTATCCCTGTCTAAAGTGGTACAGTGGTCTTTAAACCTGTCTACCTGGGTTCTGAGTGGAACAGTGGTCTTTATCCCTGTCTACCTGGAGTTCTGAGTGGGCCAGGTCTTTTGTCCCTGTCACCTGGGTTCGCCCTAAACCTACACCTGTAGACTCCGCTGGGTTCACATGGGTCTTTAAACCTGTCTACCCCCCTACCTGGGTTCTGGAGTGGTACAGTGGTCTTTATGCTTGTTTACCTGGGTTCACAGTGAACCACAGACTGGTACAGTTCAATGGGTTCTGAGTGGTACAATTCAGTGGCTGGTCTTTATACCTGGGTTCAAAAACCTGTTTACCTGGGTTCTAAAGTGGTCTTTATGCCTGTTTACCTGGGTTCTTGGTCTTTAAACCTGACTACCTGGGCGTTCACTTTAAACCTGTCTACCTGGGTTTCAGTGGTCTTTATTGACCTGGGTTCTGTAGGTGGTACAGTGATGCTTGTTTACCTGGGTTCTGAGTGTTAAATCCCGTGGTGGTGGTACAGGTCTTTAAACATGGAGTTCTGAGAATTGGTACAGTGGTCTTTACCTGCTACCTGTTTGTGTGGTACAGTGGTCCTGTTGCAGAGTGTGGGTCTTTAAACCTGTCACCGGCCAGTGGTCTTTATCCTGTCTACCTGGGTTCCGTGTCTCCAGTAGTGGTCCTTTAAAACCTGGGTGTGTGTGGCTCTACCTGGTTCTGTGAGTGGTCTTTAAAGTGGGTTTGATACAGTGGTCTTTACTGTTCCTGTTCTGTGAGTGGTCTGTCTACCTGTCTTTAAACCTGTTACCTTGGACTGGTTTACCTGGGTTCTAGGTGGTACAGTGGTCTTTAAACCTGTTTACCTGGGTTCTGAGTGGTACAGTGGTCTTTATCCCCAACAGTAACAGTCTTTATGGGCTGGGTTCTGAGTGCAGTGGCTTTATGCTTGGCCTCCAGTGGTCATTCCTGTCAGTAGAGCCAAACCTGTCTACCTGGGTTCTGAGTGGTACAGTGGTCTTTATCCTGGCCTCCAACAGAAACAGTCGGGCCCATGGGTTCAGTGGCAACATCCCTGTCACCTGGGCTCTAGCTGAATATTAGTCAGGCCTGGGTTCTGAGTGGTACAGTGACATCCCTGTCTATTGGTACATGATGGTTCTGATAAAGTGACAGAGTCTACCTGGGTTCAGTTAGTCTTTATCCCTGTCTACCTGGAGTTCTGAGTGGTACAGTGGTCTCTCTCTGGGTTCTGAGTGGTATAGTGGTCTTTATGCCTGTTTACCTGGGTTCTGGTGGTACAGTGGTCTTTAAACCTGTCTGTTCTCTGGTCCTCTCTACCTCCAGTGGTCTTTATCCCTGTCTACCTGGGTTCCTCCTCCTTGTTTCCTGGGTTCTGAGTGTTACAGTGGTCTTTATCCCTGTCTCCTGGGTTCTGAGTGGTCCCTGTCTCTAGGTGAATTTTGATGGTCTTTCCTGTCTCTGGGTTCTGAGTGGTACAGTGGTCTTTATCCCTGTCTCTGGGTTCTGAGTGGTACAGTGGTCTTTATGCTTGTCTGGGTTCTGGTGGTACAGTGGTCCCTCCGTGTCCCTGTTCCAGTGGTCTCCCTGTTCTGAGTGGTACAGTGGTCTTTATCCTGTCTACCTGGGTTCTGAGTGTACAGTGGTCTTTATCCCTGTCTACCTGGGTTCTGAGTGTCTCTCACCCTCCTGGGTTCTCTCTTTAAACCCTACCTGGGTTCTGTCAGTGGTCTTTATCCTGTCTGGGTTCTGAGTGGTACAGTGGTCTTATCCCTGTCTACCTGGGTTCTGAGGTAATTTGATGGTCTTTCCTGTCTCCCTGGGTTCTCAGTGGTCTTTCCCTCCCTGGTTTGAGTGGTACAGTGGTCTTTAAACCCTGGGTTCTGAGTGGTACAGTGGTCTTTATCCCTGTCTCAGGTTCTGAGTGGTCAGTGGTCTTTCTCTCTACCTGGGTTCCTCTTCCTGTCTGCCTGGGTTCCTTACAGTCTCTCTCCCTCCTTGGGTTCTCAGTGGTCTTTCCCTCCCTGGGTTCTGAGTGGTACAGTGGTCTTTATCCCTCCCTGGGTTCAAGTGGTACAGTGGTCTCCTGTCTCCCTGTCTCCGTCTCTGTTTCCTCTATTGTTGTCCTTCCTGGGAAACACAACATGGGCATTAAGTGGGTAGGCAGTGGAGTGGTCTTTAAACCTGTCTACCTGGGTTCTAGTACATGCTTCTCTTTAAATACGCCATCATGAATGCCTGGGTAGTGGTTTTTAAACCTGTCAGAAGTTCCCAGGTGGTACAACATACCCTGTCTACCTGGGCAATAATGGGAAGTGGTCATTTTGCATTCAGGCAAATAAGGGTTCTGAGTTACAGTGGT
The DNA here is from genome assembly GCF_036934945.1 of Oncorhynchus masou masou. NCBI lineage: Eukaryota > Metazoa > Chordata > Actinopteri > Salmoniformes > Salmonidae > Oncorhynchus > Oncorhynchus masou. The sequence continues at coordinate 6,427 of NW_027001526.1, forward strand.
CTTTAAGCCTGTCTGCTGGGTTGACCTCTACCTGTCACCTGTATGACAGCACCAGTTGTTTTAATGTCCAGTGTCAACATTGAAAAAGAATGACCTCAAACTTTACCTGGGTTCTTAGTGGTCTTTATCTACCTGGGTTCTGAGTGGTAAGCCTAAATCAAACACAGTTGTTTTTTATTTTTTATTTTTGTTACCTGGGTTCACGTGTGAACAAGCGTGTACACGCTGCTCTTTATCCCTGTCTACCTGGGTTTAGAATACCTAGAAAGAAATCCTGTCTACCTGGGCCGGGAGCCACACTGTGTCACGTTAGTGGTCTTTCCAATTAGTCTTTAAGTTCACGTCTATCTTCCTGGGTTCGTTCCTACTCCAAGCAGTGCTGCTAGTGAGTGGATAAACTGACAGACAATACACTTTGTGCATTAAGTTCTGGAATTGGGTTCATGTACAGTCAAAGATGTGTCTATTTAGTGTTGATCAGTTCAGTTCTGCCAGTACCAAGTGGTCTTTAACCTGGGTTACATAGTGGTCTTTAAAGTGGTACAGTGGTCTTTAAACCTGTCTACCTGGATTATGAGTGGTACAGTGGTCTTTACCTGTCTACCTGTTTATCCCTGTCTACCTGGGTTCTGAGTGGTACAGTGGTCTTTAAACCTGTCTACCTGGGTTCTGAGTGGTACAGTGGTCTTTATCCCTGTCTACCTGGGTTCTGAGTGGTACAGTGGTCTTTATCCCTGTCTACCTGGGTTCTGAGTGGTACAGTGGTCTTTATCCCTGTCTACCTGGGTTCTGAGTGGTACAGTGGTCTTTATCCTGTCTACCTGGTTCTTTATCCCTGTCTACCTGGGTTCTGAGTGGTACAGTGGTCTTTATCCCTGTCTACCTCGGTTCTGAGGGTACAGTGGTCTTTATCCCTGTCTACCTGGGTTCTGAGTGGTACAGTGGTCTTTACCCCTGTCTACCTGGGTTCTGAGTGGTACAGTGGTCTTTATCCCTGTCTACCTGGGTTCTGAGTGGTACAGTGGTCTTTATCCCTGTCTACCTGGGTTCTGGAGTGGTACAGTGGTCTTTAAACCTGGCTACCTGGGTTCTGAGTGGTACAGTGGTCTTTAAACCTGTCTACCTGGGTTCTGAGTGGTACAGTGGTCTTTATCCCTGTCTACCTGGGTTCTGGAGTGGTACAGTGGTCTTTATCCCTGTCTACCTGGGTTCTGAGTGGTACAGTGGTCTTTATCCCTGTCTACCTGGGTTCTGAGTGGCACAGTGGTCTTTATCCCTGAGTGGTACAGTGGTCTTTATCCCTGTCTACCTGGGTTCTGAGTGGTACAGTGGTCTTTAAACTGTCTACCTGGGTTCTGAGTGGTACACCCCTGTCTACCTGGGTTCTGAGTGGTACAGTGGTCTTTATGCCTGTCTACCTGGGTTCACCAGTGGTCTTTATCCCTGTCTACCTGGGTTCTGAGTGGTACAGTGGTCTTTAAACCTGTCTACCTGGGTTCTGAGTGGTACAGTGGTCTTTATCCCTGTCTACCTGGGTTCTGAGTGGTACAGTGGTCTTTATCCCTGTCTACCTGGGTTCTGGGTGGTACAGTGGACCTGTCTACCTGGGTTCTGTCTACCTGATTATGAGTGGTACAGTGGTCTTTACCCCTGTCTACCTGGGTTCTGAGTGGTACAGTGGTCTTTATCCCTGTCTACCTGGGTTCTGAGTGGTACAGTGGTCTTTAAACCTGTCTACCTGGGTTCTGAGTGGTACAGTGGTCTTTAAACCTGTCTACCTGGGTTCTGAGTGGTACAGTGGTCTTTATCCCTGTCTACCTGGGTTCTGAGTGGAACAGTGGTCTTTATCCCTGTCTACCTGGGTTCTGGAGTGGTACAGTGGTCTTTATCCCTGTCTACCTGGGTTCTGAGTGGTACAGTGGTCTTTAAACCTGTCTACCTGGGTTCTGAGTGGTACAGTGGGTCTTTATCCCTGTCTACCTGGGTTCTGAGTGGTACAGTGGTCTTTATCCCTGTCTACCTGGGTTCTGAGTGGAACAGTGGTCTTTAAACCTGTCTACCTGGGTTCTGAGTGGTACAGTGGTCTTTATCCCTGTCTACCTGGGTTCTGAGTGGTACAGTGGTCTTTAAACCTGTCTACCTGGGTTCTGAGTGGTACAGTGGTCTTTAAACCTGTCTACCTGGGTTCTGAGTGGTACAGTGGTCTTTATCCCTGTCTACCTGGGTTCTGAGTGGTACAGTGGTCTTTATCCCTGTCTACCTGGATTCCTGGGTAAATCCTACCTGGGTTCTGAGTGGTACAGTGGTCTTTAAACCTGTCTACCTGGGTTCTGAGTGTTACAGTGGTCTTTATCCCTGTCTACCTGGGTTCTGAGTGGTACAGTGGTTCTGAGTGGTGGTGGTCTTTAAACCTGTTTACCTGGGTTCTGAGTGGTACAGTGGTCTTTAAACCTGTTTACCTGGGTTCTGAGTGGTACAGTGGTCTTTATCCCTGTCTACCTGGGTTCTGAGTGGTACAGTGGTCTTTATCCCCTGTCTACCTGGGTTCTGAGTGGTACAGTGGTCTTTAAACCTGTCTACCTGGGTTCTGAGTGGTACAGTGGTCTTTATCCCTGTCTACCTGGGTTCTGAGTGGTACAGTGGTCTTTATCCCTGTCTACCTGGGTTCTGAGTGGTACAGTGGTCTTTATCCCTGTCTACCTGGGTTCTGAGTGGTACAGTGGTCTTTATCCCTGTCTACCTGGGTTCTGAGTGGTACAGTGGTCTTTATCCCTGTCTACCTGGGTTCTGAGTGGTACAGTGGTCTTTATCCCTGTCTACCTGGGTTCTGAGTGGTACAGTGGTCTTTATCCCTGTCTACCTGGTTCTGGAGTGGTACCTGGGTTCTGAGTGGTACAGTGGTCTTTATCCCTGTCTACCTGGGTTCTGAGTGGTACAGTGGTCTTTATCCCTGTCTACCTGGGTTCTGAGTGGTACAGTGGTCTTTATCCCTGTTTACCTGGGTTCTGAGTGGTACAGTGGTCTTTATCCCTGTCTACCTGGGTTCTGGTGGTACAGTGGTCTTTATCCCTGTCTACCTGGGTTCTGAGTGGTACAGTGGTCTTTATCCCTGTCTACCTGGGTTCTGAGTGGTACAGTGGTCTTTAAACCTGTCTACCTGGGTTCTGAGTGGTACAGTGGTCTTTAAACCTGTCTACCTGGGTTCTGAGTGGTACAGTGGTCTTTAAACCTGTCTACCTGGGTTCTGAGTGGTACAGTGGTCTTTATCCCTGTCTACCTGGGTTCTGAGTGGTACAGTGTGGTCTTTAAACCTGTCTACCTGGGTTCTGAGTGGTACAGTGGTCTTTAAACCTGTCTACCTGGGTTCTGAGTGGAGTGGTACAGTGGTCTTTATCCCTGTCTACCTGGGTTCTGAGTGGTACAGTGGTCTTTAAACCTGTCTACCTGGGTTCTGAGTGGTACAGTGGTCTTTATCCCTGTCTACCTGGGTTCTGAGTGGTACAGTGGTCTTCCCTGTCTACCTGGGTTCTGAGTGGTACAGTGGTCTTTATCCCTGTCTACCTGGGTTCTGAGTGGTACAGTGGTCTTTATCCTGTCTACCTGGGTTCTGAGTGGTACAGTGGTCTTTACCCCTGTCTACCTGGGTGGTACAGTGGTCTTTATCCCTGTCTACCTGGGTTCTGAGTGGTACAGTGGTCTTTATCCCTGTTTACCTGGGTTCTGAGTGGTACAGTGGTCTTTATCCCTGTTTACCTGGGTTCTGAGTGGTACAGTGGTCTTATCCCTGTTTACCTGGGTTCTGAGTGGTACAGTGGTCCTGTCTACCTGGGCTCTGAGTGTTACAGTGGTCTACCTGTCTACCTGGGTTCTGAGTGGTACAGTGGTCTTTATCCTGTCTACCTGGGTTCTGAGTGGTACAGTGGTCTTTATCCCTGTCTACCTGGGTTCTGAGTGGTACAGTGGTCTTTAAACCTGTCTACCTGGGTTCTGAGTGGTACAGTGGTCTTTAAACCTGTAACTGGGAAACTGAAGGAATGAGACTAGCTGCATTCTTTATCAGAATACAGTGCTTTCAGAAAGGGTTCGAACCTCTTGACTTTTTCCACATGTTGTTACGTTACAGCCTTATTCTAAAATGGATGAAATAAAAACAAATCCCTCATCAATCTACACACATTACTCCATAATATCAGTGTTTTTAGACATTTTTTTTGTTACATTTTTGCAAAAAAATCTACCAAAAAACTGGAATACCTTATTTACATAAGTATTCAGACCCTTTGCTATGAGACACGAAATTGAGCTCAAGTGCATCCTGTTTCCATTGATCATCCTTTGAGATGTTTTTATAATTTGATTGGAGTCCACCTGTGGTAGATTGAATTGATTGGACATGATTAGGAAAGGCACACACCTGTCTATATAAGGTCCCACAGTTGATAGTGCATGTCAGACCCAAAAACCAAGCCATGAGGTTGAAGGAATTGTCCATGGAGCGCCGAGACAGGATTGTGTTGAGGCACAGATCTGGGGAAGGGTACCAAGAAATGTCCGCAGCATTGAAGGTCCCCAAGAACACAGTGACTTCCATCATTCTTAAATGGAAGAAGTTTGGAACCACCAAGACTCTTCCTAGAGGTGGCTGCCCGGCCAAACTGAAATCGGGGTAGAGTTTTTCAGTGGCAGGGACTGGGAGACTAGTCAAGATCGAGGGAAAGATGAACTGGGAAAATTACAGAGAAATCCTTGATGATAACCTTCTCCAGAATCAAATCAAATCAAATGTATTTATATAGCCCTTCGTACATCAGCTGATATCTCAAAGTGCTGTACAGAAACCCAGCCTAAAACCCCAAACAGCAAGCAATGCAGGTGTAGAAGCACGGTGGTTAGGAAAAACTCCCAGAAAGGCCAAAACCTAGGAAGAAACCTAGAGAGGAACCAGGCTATGAGGGTGGCCAGTCCTCTTCTGGCTGTGCCGGGTAGAGATTATAACAGAACATGGCCAAGATGTTCAAATGTTCATAAATGACCAGCATGGTCGAATAATAATAAGGCAGAACAGTTGAAACTGGGTCCAGCAGCACGGCCAGGTGGACTGGGGACAGCAAAGAGTCATCATGTCAGGTAGTCCTGGGGCATGGTCCGAGGGCTCAGGTCCTCCGAGAGAAAGAAAGAGAATTAGAGAGAGCTCAGGACCCCAGACGGGGTGACGGTTCACCTTTCAACAGGACAACGACCCTAAGCACACAGCCAAGATAACACAGGAGTGGCTTTGTGACAAGTCTCTGAATGTCCTTGAGTGGCCCCGCCAGAGCCCGGACTTGAACCCGATCGAACATCTCTCGATGAAACCTGATTTTGCTGTGCAGCAACGCTCCCCATCCAACCTGACAGAGTTTGAGAGGATCTACAGAGAAAAATGGGAGAAACTTCCCAAATACAGGTGTGCCAAGCTTGTGGCGTCATACCCAAGAAGACTCGAGGCTGTAATCGCTGCCAAAGAGGCTTCAACAAAGTACTGAGTAATGGGTCTGAATACTTATGTAAATGTAATATTTCAGTTTTATTAATTAATTTTCTAAAATGTTGAAAAACCTGTTTTTGCGTTGTCATTATGGGGTATTGTGTGTAGATTGATGAGAGGGGGGGGACTATTTAATCCATTTTAAAATAGGGCTGTAACTTAACAAAATGTGGTAAAAGTCAAGGGGTCTGAATACTTTCCGAATGCACCGTACATTTAAACATATTTTTTTAATTTGACCTTTTATTTAACTAGGCAAGTCAGTTAAGAACAAATTCTTATTTTCAATGAGAGCCTAGGAACAGTGGGTTAACTGCCTGTTCAGGGGCAGAGCAACAGATTTTGTAACTTGTCAGCTCTGGAGTTTGAACTTGCAACCTTCCGGTTCCTAGTCCAACGCTCTAACCACTAGGCTACCCTGCTGAACTATGTTGAATGTGATTTTGGCCGATGTAGTTTACACACGGCTGTTATCAGCTGTCATTTCTGATGAGTCGAGTCTCAATGCTTTTCGCTCTCCACTTCTCAGGTAGTTTGAACCAGATAATTAGATTGTGTAAATGTGGGCAAAACTAGTTGGAATGATGTAATTTCAACAAGTTTTGCCTTGGTCAGATGCCGTAAACAGTCATAGGAGTGGAAGCCGCTAATTCCACCACAGCGGTTAAAAGGATGAACGGGTTTTTCTCTTGGCAGTGAAAGATGTGAGAGGTGTTGGTTCACAGCGACACCGTTAACCCCACCAGTCTCTGAGTGTCTTGTATTAGAGTGGACCACAGAGGCCAGGGCCAATGAGGCGAGGACAGGAAGAGGATCTGATAGGTGGCATGACTTAGAATCCCACATGAACTACAAGCTGCCATGGTGATACAACTGTTGTCAGGGGAGATGGATAAGCCCATGATGTGATTGGACTAAAGGATTTAGTAAAACAGTAATAATACATTATAATACAGCTGTGTGTCATTTACACCACCAAAACGACAATCACACAATTTTAATATATATCACTTGATTAATGACCGACATATGAAGTTGTAATGAACTGTCTATACCCTACTTCTGAACTGTTTAAGATGTTATCTCATTTGTCTCTCTTTCCCTTTCTCTCTCTCTCTCCCTCTCTCTCCCTCCCCCCTTCTCGGTCTCTCACTTTCCTTCACTCTCTCTCCCTCCCCCCTTCTCTGTCCCCTCTCTCTCTCCTCTCTCTCCTCCCCCTTCTCTGTCCCTCACTCTCCTTCACTCTCTCTCCCTCCCCCTTCTCTGTCCCTCTCTCTCTCCCTCTCTCTCCCTCCCCCTTCTCTGTCCCTCACTCTCTCCCTTTCCCTCTCTCTCCCTCCCTCACTCTCTCCCTCTCTCTTCCTCCCCCTTCTGTCTCTTTCTCTCTCTCTCTCTGTTTCTGTCTCTCTCTCTCCTTCTCTCTCTCTCTCCCTGATCTCACTCCCTCCTTCCCCCCTTTTGTCCCTCACTCTCCCTTTCTCTCTCTCTCTCTCCCTCACCCTCTCTCTCTCTTTCTCTCTCTCTCTCTCTCTCTCTCTCCCTTCTCCCTCCCCCTTCTCTCTTTTGTCTCTCCCTCCCACATCTCTCTCTCTCCCTCCAGTGGTGCCTCTGATCCTGAAGGCCTTGGTCTATGATGAAAAGAGAGGAGCGTGTAGCGTTGGTTCTAACGCACGAGATGCAGCCTGCTACGTCTGCTGGGCCTTTGCCAGGGCCTATGAACCCACCGAGCTGAAGCCCTTCGTCACGCAGATCGCCTGGTAACACTCCTCTACTTCTTCATCATCCTCCTCCTCTGTCTCTCTGACCCCGGTCGGGGTCAATTACGTTTTTAATTCGCTCAGTTCAGTTAGTAAATTGATGTCAATTCAGTTAGTAAATTGATGTCAATTCGGTTAGTAAATTGATGTCAATTCAGTTAGTAAATTGATGTCAATTCAGTTAGTAAATTGATGTCAATTCAGTTAGTAAATTGATGTCAATTGAAGATTTGTGTGAGGTAGGATTCTGCCCTAATAATAGAGAAGGTTAAACATGGGCTTTTAGATTACAGAATGTTTAAATTTTTTAAATAAAGGTTTTATTGAACCTTTATTTTACTAGGCAGGTCAGTTAAGAACAAATTCTTATTTACAATGACGCCTAGGAACAGTGGGTTAACTGCCTTGTTCGGGGGCAGAACGGCAGAGTTTTACCTTGTCAGCTCGGGGATTCAATCTAGCAACCTTTCGATTACTGGCCCACCACTCTAACCACTAGACTACCTACTGGCCCACCACTCTAACCACTAGACTACCTACTGGCCCACCACTCTAACCACTAGACTACCTACTGGCCCACCACTCTAACCACTAGGCTACCTGCTGCCTCTACACTCTAACCACTAGACTACCTGCTGCCCCTACACTCTAACCACTAGACTACCTGCCGCCCCTACACTCTAACCACTAGGCTACCCTGCCTCCCCTACACTCTAACCACTAGACTACCTGCCTCCCCTACACTCTAACCACTAGACTACCTGCCACCCCTACACTCTAACCACTAGACTACCTGCCACCCCTACACTCTAACCACTAGACTACCTGCCGCCCCTACACTCTAACCACTAGACTACCTGCCGCCCCTACACTCTAACCACTAGACTACCTGCAACCCCTACACTCTAACCACTAGACTACCTGCCTCCCCTACACTCTAACCACTAGACTACCTGCTGCCACTACACTCTAACCACTAGACTACCTGCCGCCCCTACACTCTAACCACTAGACTACCTGCCACCCCTACACTCTAACCACTAGACTACCTGCCGCCCCTACACTCTAACCACTAGACTACCTGCTGCCCCTACACTCTAACCACTAGACTACCTGCCTCCCCTACACTCTAACCACGAGACTACCTGCTGCCCCACCACTCTAACCACTAGTCTACCTGACTCCCCTACACTCTAACCACTAGGCTACCTGCCGCCCCTACACTCTAACCACTAGACTACCTGCTGCCACTACACTCTAACCACTAGACTACCTGCCGCCCCTACACTCTAACCACTAGACTACCTGCTGCCACTACACTCTAACCACTAGACTACCTGCTGCCACTACACTCTAACCACTAGACTACCTGCCGCCCCTACACTCTAACCACTAGACTACCTGCTGCCACTACACTCTAACCACTAGTCTACCTGCCGCCCCTACACTCTAACCACTAGACTACCTGCTGCTCCACCACTCTAACCACTAGACTACCTGCCGCCCCTACACTCTAACCACTAGTCTACCTGCTGCTCCACCACTCTAACCACTAGACTACCTGCCGCCCCTACACTCTAACCACTAGTCTACCTGCCGCCCCTACACTCTAACCACTAGGCTACCCTGCCTCCCCTACACTCTAACCACTAGTCTACCTGCCGCCCCTACACTCTAACCACTAGGCTACCCTGCCTCCCCTACACTCTAACCACTAGACTACCTGCCGCCCCTACACTCTAACCACTAGACTACCTGCTGCCCCTACACTCTAACCACTAGACTACCTGCCTCTCCTACACTCTAACCACTAGACTACCTGCTGCCACTACACTCTAACCACTAGTCTACCTGCCGCCCCTACACTCTAACCACGAGACTACATGCTGCCCCACCACTCTAACCACTAGTCTACCTGCCGCCCCTACACTCTAACCACTAGGCTACCCTGCCTCCCCTACACTCTAACCACTAGACTACCTGCTGCCACTACACTCTAACCACTAGGCTACCTGCCGCCCTACACTCTAACCACTAGGCTACCTGCCGCCCCTACACTCTAACCACTAGACTACCTGCTGCCCCACCACTCTAACCACTAGACTACCTGCCGCCCCTACACTCTAACCACTAGACTACCTGCCGCCCCACCACTCTAACCACTAGACTACCTGCCGCCCCTACACTCTAACCACTAGTCTACCTGCCGCCCCCTACACTCTAACCACTAGAATACCCTGCCTCCCCTACACTCTAACCACTAGACTACCTGCTGCCACTACACTCTAACCACTAGTCTACCTGCCGCCCCTACACTCTAACCACTAGGCTACCTGCCGCCCCTACACTCTAACCACTAGACTACCTGCTGCCCCTACACTCTAACCACTAGACTACCTGCCTCCCCTACACTCTAACCACGAGACTACCTGCTGCCCCACCACTCTAACCACTAGTCTACCTGCCGCCCCTACACTCTAACCACTAGGCTACCCTGCCTCCCCTACACTCTAACCACTAGACTACCTGCTGCCACTACACTCTAACCACTAGGCTACCTGCCGCCCCTACACTCTAACCACTAGGCTACCTGCCGCCCCTACACTCTAACCACTAGACTACCTGCTGCCCCTACACTCTAACCACTAGACTACCTGCCTCCCCTACACTCTAACCACGAGACTACCTGCTGCCCCACCACTCTAACCACTAGTCTACCTGCCGCCCCTACACTCTAACCACTAGGCTACCTACTGCCCCTACACTCTAACCACTAGACTACCTGCTGCCACTACACTCTAACCACTAGGCTACCTGCCGTCCCCTACACTCTAACCACTAGGCTACCTGCCGTCCCCTACACTCTAACCACTAGACTACCTGCTGCCCCTACACTTTAACCACTAGACTACCTGCCTCCCCTACACTCTAACCACGAGACTACCTGCTGCCCCACCACTCTAACCACTAGTCTACCTGCCTCCCCTACACTCTAACCACGAGACTACCTGCTGCCCCACCACTCTAACCACTAGACTACCTGCCGCCCCTACACTCTAACCACTAGACTACCTGCCGCCCCTACACTCTAACCACTAGTCTACCTGCCGCCCCTACACTCTAACCACTAGACTACCTGCCGCCCCTACACTCTAACCACTAGGCTACCTGCCGCCCCCTACACTCTAACCACTAGACTACCTGCCTCCCTACACTCTAACCACAAGACTACCTGCTGCCCCACCACTCTAACCACTAGACTACCTGCCGCCCCTACACTCTAACCACTAGACTACCTGCCGCCCCTACACTCTAACCACTAGACTACCTGCCGCCCCTACACTCTAACCACTAGACTACCTGCGCCCCTACACTCTAACCACTAGACTACCTGCCGCCCCTACACTCTAACCACTAGACTACCTGCCGCCCCTACACTCTAACCACTAGTCTACCTGCCGCCCCCTACACTTTAACCACTAGACTACCTGCCTCCCCTACACTCTAACCACGAGACTACCTGCTGCCCCACCACTCTAACCACTAGTCTACCTGCCTCCCCTACACTCTAACCACGAGACTACCTGCTGCCCCACCACTCTAACCACTAGACTACCTGCCGCCCCTACACTCTAACCACTAGACTACCTGCCGCCCCTACACTCTAACCACTAGACTACCTGCCGCCCCTACACTCTAACCACTAGACTACCTGCCTCCCCTACACTCTAACCCGCCCTGCCCCACACTCTAACCACTAGTCTACCTGCCGCCCCTACACTCTAACCGCTAGTCTACCTGCCGCCCCTACACTCTAACCGCTAGTCTACCTGCCGCCCCTACACTCTAACCGCTAGACTACCTGCCGCCCCTACACTCTAACCGCTAGACTACCTGCCGCCCCTACACTCTAACCACGAGACTACCTGCCTCCCCTACACTCTAACCACTAGTCTACCTGCCGCCCCTACACTCTAACCACTAGTCTACCTGCCGCCCCTACACTCTAACCACTAGTCTACCTGCCGCCCCTACACTCTAACCACTAGACTACCTGCCGCCCCACCACTCTAACCACTAGACTACCTGCTCCCCGGCCGAATATAGTCCAACAAACACACTTCACTTCAAGATCTCATTAGAATTGTCCTTAGTAGTTGACAGCAGCATAAATAACAGTCACGACATTGAGGTTAGTCAAGTAAGATAAAGCATCACAGTTGTGGACGGCTGTGGACAGAGCGATGACAGCTATATAGAGAGAACATGACCTAAATGACACCTATGAATAGACCACAGGCCTTTAGTGTCACAGCTGAATAGACCACAGGCCTTTAGTGTTACAGCTGAATAGACCACAGGCCTTTAGTGTTACAGCTGAATAGACCACAGGCCTTTAGTGTTACAGCTGAATAGACCACAGGCCTTTAGTGTTACAGCTGAATAGACCACAGGCCTTTAGTGTTACAGCTGAATAGACCACAGGCCTTTAGTGTTACAGCTGAATAGACCACAGGCCTTTAGTATCACAGCTGAATAGACCACAGGCCTTTAGTATCACAGCTGAATAGACCACAGGCCTTTAGTACCACAGCTGAATAGACCACAGGCCTTTAGTACCACAGCTGAATAGACCACAGGCCTTTAGTACCACAGCTGAATAGACCACAGGCCTTTAGTGTCACAGCTGAATAGACCACAGGCCTTTAGTGTCACAGCTGAATAGACCACAGGTCACAGCTGAATTAGTGTCACAGCTGAATAGACCACAGGCCTTTAGTGTCACAGCTGAATAGACCACAGGCCTTTAGTGTTACAGCTGAATAGACCACAGGCCTTAGCGCTGATGAAACCAGGTTAAAGAAGGATTTTTAAGCCTTGAGACAAATGAGACATGGATTGTGTGTGTGTTGCCATTCAGAGGGTGAATGGGCAAGACTAAATATTTAAGTGCGTTTGAACGGGGTATGGTAGTAGGTGCCAGGCGCACCGGTTTGTGTCAAGAACTTCAACGCTGCTGGGTTTTTCACGCTCAACAGTTTCCCGTGTGTACCAAGAATTGTCCACCACCCAAAGGACAACTGTGGGAAGCATTTGAGTCAACATGGGCCAGCATCCCTGTGGTACGCTTTCAACACCTTGTAGAGTCAACATGGGCCAGCATCCCTGTGGAACGCTTTCAACACCTTGTAGAGTCAACATGGGCCAGCATCCCTGTGGAACGCTTTCAACACCTTGTAGAGTCAACATGGGCCAGCATCCCTGTGGAACGCTTTCAACACCTTGTAGAGTCAACATGGGCCAGCATCCCTGTGGAACACTTTCAACACCTTGTAGAGTCAACATGGGCCAGCATCCCTGTGGAACGCTTTCAACACCTTGTAGAGTCAACATGGGCCAGCATCCCTGTGGAACGCTTTCAACACCTTGTAGAGTCAACATGGGCCAGCATCCCTGTGGAACGCTTTCAACACCTTGTAGAGTCAACATGGGCCAGCATCCCTGTGGAACGCTTTCAACACCTTGTAGAGTCAACATGGACAAGCATCCCTGTGGAATGCTTTCAACACCTTGTAGAGTCAACATGGACAAGCATCCCTGTGGAATGCTTTCAACACCTTGTAGAGTCAACATGGGCAAGCATCCCTGTGGAATGCTTTCAACACCTTGTAGAGTCCACATGGGCAAGCATCCCTGTGGAACGCTTTCAACACCTTGTAGAGTCAACATGGACAAGCATCCCTGTGGAATGCTTTCAACACCTTGTAGAGTCAACATGGGCCAGCATCCCTGTGGAACGCTTTCAACACCTTGTAGAGTCCGTGGCCTGACGAATTGAGGCTGTTCTGAGGACGAAAGGAGGGTGCAACTCAATATTAGGAAGGTGTTCTTAATGTTTTGTAAACTCAGTGTAGCTGCCTGTTTCAAATTGTTGTAGGAGGGGGTCCGTTATCGTAGTTCCCAGTAACAACGGCATCGTATGTACTGGGGTCGTTATTGTAGTTCCCAGTAACAACGGCATCGTATGTACTGAGGTCGTAGTTCCCAGTAACAACGGCATCGTATGTACTGGGGTCGTAGTTCCCAGTAACAACGGCATCGTATGTACTGGGGTCGTAGTTCCCAGTAACAACGGTATCGTATGTACTGGGGTCGTAGTTCCCAGTAACAACGGCATCGTATGTACTGGGGTCGTAGTTCCCAGTAACAACGGCATCGTATGTACTGGGGTCGTAGTTCCCAGTAACAACGGCATCGTATGTACTGGGGTCGTAGTTCCCAGTGACAACGGCATCGTATGTACTGGGGTCGTTATCCAACCAGTTCCCAGTGACAACGGCATCGTATGTACTGGGGTCGTAGTTCCCAGTAACAACGGCATCGTATGTACTGGGGTCGTAGTTTCCAGTAACAACGGCATCGTATGTACTGGGGTTGTAGTTCCCAGTAACAACGGCATCGTATGTACTGGGGTCGTAGTTCCCAGTAACAACGGCATCGTATGTACTGGGGTCGTAGTTCCCAGTAACAACGGCCACTGCTGCTCCTCTATCTCTTCCTCTCCTCATCCACACCTCAACGTGTTGACTACAAGCCTCTATCTCTTCCTCTCCTCATCCACACCTCAACGTGTTGACTACAAACCTCTATCTCTTCCTCTCCTCATCCCACACCTCAACGTAGACCATAAACATCTGTCTCTGCCTCTCCTCATCCACACCTCAGCGTGATGAAACCATCTCCCTCTGCCTCTCCTCATCCACACCTCAGCGTGATGAAACCATCTCCCTCTCCTCATCCACAACTCAGCGTGATGAAACCACTCATCTACACCTCAGCGTGATGAAACCATCTCCCTCTCCTCATCCACACCTCAGCGTGATGAAACCATCTCCCTCTGCCTCTCCTCATCCACACCTCAGCGTGATGAAACCATCTCCCTCTGCCTGTTAAGCCAGACGACGTGTCTAACTGGTTTGGTTTGGAGCACTGTCCGGGCACAATGCATTTCACAGACAGGCAGGCAGCCGCTCCTTAAGGTGACTGAAGGTGTTGTGTTCATGTTACTGTGGATGAGTGGGTTGTTTCTTGCCATGCTGAGGAGAAGGTGATGAGAGGAGGAGGTGATGAGTGGGTTGTTTCTTGCCATGCTGAGGAGAGGGTGATGAGAGGAGGAGGTGATGAGTGGGTTGTTTCTTGCCATGCTGAGGAGAGGGTGATGAGGTGAGTGGGTTGTTTCTTGCCATGCTGAGGAGGGTGATGCATGAGTGGGTTGTTTCTTGCCATGCTGAGGAGAGGGTGATGAGAGGAGCAGGTGATGAGTGGGTTGTTTCTTGCCATGCTGAGGAGAGGGTGATGAGAGGAGGAGGTGATGAGTGGGTTGTTTCTTGCCATGCTGAGGAGAGGGTGATGAGAGGAGGAGGTGATGAGTGGGTTGTTTCTTGCCATGCTGAGGAGAGGGTGATGAGAGGGGCAGGTGATGAGTGGGTTGTTTGTTGCCATGCTGAGGAGAGGGTGATGAGAGGAGGAGGTGATGAGTGGGTTGTTTCTTGCCATGCTGAGGAGAGGGTGATGAGAGGGGCAGGTGATGAGTGGGTTGTTTGTTGCCATGCTGAGGAGAGGGTGATGAGAGGAGGAGGTGATGAGTGGGTTGTTTCTTGCCATGCTGAGGAGAGGGTGATGAGAGGAGGAGGTGATGAGTGGGTTGTTTCTTGCCATGCTGAGGAGAGGGTGATGAGAGGAGCAGGTGATGAGTGGGTTGTTTCTTGCCATGCTGAGGAGAGGGTGATGAGAGGAGGAGGTGATGAGTGGGTTGTTTCTTGCCATGCTGAGGAGAGGGTGATGAGTGGGTTGTTTCTTGCCATGCTGAGGAGAGGGTGATGAGAGGAGGAGGTGATGAGTGGGTTGTTTCTTGCCATGCTGAGGAGAGGGTGATGAGAGGAGGTGGTGATGAGTGGGTTGTTTCTTGCCATGCTGAGGAGAGGGTGATGAGTGGGTTGTTTCTTGCCATGCTGAGGAGAAGGTGATGAGAGGAGGAGGTGATGAGTGGCTTGTTTCTTGCCATGCTGAGGAGAGGGTGATGAGAGGAGGAGGTGATGAGTGGGTTGTTTCTTGCCATGCTGAGGAGATGGTGATGAGAGGAGGAGGTGATGAGTGGGTTGTTTCTTGCCATGCTGAGGAGAGGGTGATGAGAGGAGGAGGTGATGAGTGGGTTGTTTCTTGCCATGCTGAGGAGGAGGTGATGAGAGGAGGAGGTGATGAGTGGGTTGTTTCTTGCCATGCTGAGGAGAGGGTGATGAGAGGAGGAGGTGATGAGTGGGTTGTTTCTTGCCATGCTGAGGAGAGGGTGATGAGTGGGTTGTTTCTTGCCATGCTGAGGAGAAGGTGATGAGAGGAGGAGGTGATGAGTGGGTTGTTTCTTGCCATGCTGAGGAGAGGGTGATGAGAGAGGAGGTGATGAGTGGGTTGTTTCTTGCCATGCTGAGGAGAGGGTGATGAGAGGGTTGTTTCTTGCCATGCTGAGGAGAGGGTGATGAGAGGAGGAGGTGATGAGTGGGTTGTTTCTTGCCATGCTGAGGAGAAGGTGATGAGAGGAGGAGGTGATGAGTGGGTTGTTTCTTGCCATGCTGAGGAGAGGGTGATGAGAGGAGGAGGTGATGAGTGGGTTGTTTCTTGCCATGCTGAGGAGAGGGTGATGAGAGGAAGAGGTGATGAGTGGGGTGTTTCTTGCCATGCTGAGGAGAGGGTGATGAGAGGAGGAGGTGATGAGTGGGTTGTTTCTTGCCATGC
>NW_027001526.1:27500-41177 GCF_036934945.1 Oncorhynchus masou masou
TCTCTCTCTCTCTCTATTCTCTCTCTCTCTATTCTCTCTCTCTCTCATTCTCTCTCTCTCTATTCTCTCTCTCTCTCCCTGCAGCCAGCTCTTCTCTCTATTCTCTCTCTCTATTCTCTCTCTCTATTGGTTCTCTCTCTCTCGGTGGCTGTTTCTCTATTCTCTCTCGGGGCTCTATTCTCTCTCTCTCTCTCTCAGTCCTCTCTCCAGATTCAGAAAAGCCTCTGACTATTTCTTCTCTCTCTATTTCTCTCTCTCTATTCTCTCTCACACACACTCACTCACTTCTCTCTATTCTCTCACTCACTCTCTATTCTCTCTCTCTCTCTCTCTATTCTCACACACTATTCTCACACTCTCTCTATTCTCTCTCTCACTCTCTATTCTCTCTCTCTCTCTCTATCTCTCTCTCTCTCTATTCTCTCTCTCTCTCTCTATTCTCTCTCTCTCTCTCTATTCTCTCTCTCTATTCTCTCTCTCTATTCTCTCTCTCTATTCTCTCTCTCTCTCACTGAAACTCTCTCTCTCTCTCTCTCTCATTCTCTCTCTCCAGGGACAGAGAGAACTCTATTCTCTCTCTCTCTCTATTCTCTCAGGACTCTCTCTCTTCTCTCTCTCTCTCTATTCTCTCTATTCTCTCTCTCACTCTCTATTCTCTCTCTCACTCTCTATTCTCTCTCACTCTCTATTCTCTCTCTATTCTCACTCTAAACAGTGCTTTGGTGATCACTGCTGTGTTAGGTCGAAACGTCAACTGAGTAGAGCTGCATCAGTGGTGACCACTTTGTCTGTCTCTCTGTCTCTCTCTCTGTCTCGGTCTCTCTCTGTTTCAGTCTCTCTCTGTCTCTCTCTGTTTCAGTCTCAGGGACATATCAAACCATGTTATCAAGGTTGAGAAATTCCCTTCTTAATTCAATAAATCCAGGGAATTAATAGAAATTCAATTTACATGTTAAAAAAAATCATCATAGAAAATAATGGTCCATTTTTTTATTCATGAATGTAATTTTAATTAACTTTCTGGATTGACCCTGACCCTGTCATTTATCTCAGATCTCACTACTATTATCTAACTACTGTCTCTTATTCCTTGTCATTTATATCAGATCTCACTACTATTATCTAACTACTGTCTCTTAGACCCTGTCCATTTATATCAGATCTCACTACTATTATCTAACTACTGTCTCTTAGACCCTGTCATTTATATCAGATCTCACTACTATTATTTAACTTCTAAACTGTGTATTCTTCTCTTGTCCAGGGACAGGAGAACAGTGGGAAGACAGGTTTAGTGTCCAGGGACAAAACCATAAGTTATTAGTTATTACAGGAATGCTATTACAGTACAGGTTGTAATGATCACCTACCATCCAGGTGTTACTGTAACCTGCCCTGACTGTCACTAACGTCCTTTAAACAGATCAACAACTGTCTGTAATGATCACCTACCATCCAGGTGTTACTGTAACCTGTCCTGACTGTCACTAACGTCCTTTAAACAGATCAACAACTGTCTGTAATGATCACCTACCATCCAGTTGTTACTGTAACCTGCCCTGACTGTCACTAACGTCCTTTAAACAGATCAACAACTGTCTGTAATGATCACCTACCATCCAGGTGTTACTGACTGTCATTAACGTCCTTTAAACAGATCAACAACTGTCTGTAATGATCACCTACCATCCAGGTGTTACTGAGTGTCGTCCTTTAAACAGATCAACAACTGTCTGTAATGATCACCTACCATCCAGGTGTTACTGACTGTCCAGGACTTTAAACAGATCAACAACTGTCTGTAATGATCACCTACCATCCAGGTGTTACTGTAAGCCCTGACTGTCACTAACATCCTTTAAACAGAGCCAGGGACAGTAATGATCACCTACCACCCAGGGTTAGGGTGCCCTGACTGGTCCTTTAAACAGATCAACAACTGTCAGAGGATCACCTACCATCCAGGGTTACTGACTGTCACTAAAGTCCTTTAAACAGATCAACAACTGTCTGTAATGATTCCCATCCAGGTGTTACTGACTGTCACCAGGTCCTTTAAACAGATCAACAACTGTCTGTAATGATCACCTACCATCCAGGTGTTTGACTGTCACTAACGTCTTTAAACAGATCAACAACTGTCTGTAATGATTACCATCCAGGTGTTGACTGTCACAGGGTCCTTTAAACAGAGAACAAGTAATGATCACCTACCATCCAGGTGTTACTGTAACCTGTCCTGACTGTCACAGGTCCTTTAAACAGATCAACAGAGTAATGATCACCTACCATCCAGGGTTACTGTAACCAGCCCTGACTGTCACTAACATCCTTTAAACAGAGCAACAACTGTCTGTAATGATCACCTACCAACAGGTGTTACTGTAACCTGCCCTGACTGTCACTAACGTCCTTTAAACAGATCAACAACTGTCTGTAAGGATCACCTAC
Organism: Oncorhynchus masou masou; assembly: GCF_036934945.1. NCBI lineage: Eukaryota > Metazoa > Chordata > Actinopteri > Salmoniformes > Salmonidae > Oncorhynchus > Oncorhynchus masou. The sequence continues at coordinate 29,952 of NW_027001526.1, forward strand.
CATCAGGTGTTACTGACTGTCACTAAAGTCCTTTAAACAGATCAACAACTGTCTTAATGTCACCTCCCATCCAGGTGTTACTGACTGTCACTAACGTCCTTTAAACAGATCAACAACTGTCTGTAATGATCACCTACCATCCAGGTGTTACTGACTGTCACTAAGTCCTTTAAACAGATCAACAACTGTCTGTAATGATCACCTACCATCCAGGTGTTACTGTAACCTGTCCTGACTGTCACTAAGGGTCCTTTAAACAGATCAACTACTGTCTGTAATGATCACCTACCATCCAGGTGTTACTGTAACCTGCCCTGACTGTCACTAACGTCCTTTAAACAGATCAACTACTGTCTGTAATGATCACCTACCATCCAGGTGTTACTGACTGTCACTAACGTCCTTTAAACAGATCAACAACTGTCTGTAATGATCACCTACCATCCAGGTGTTACTGACTGTCACTAACGTCCTTTAAACAGAGCAACAACTGTCTGTAATGATCACCTACCATCCAGGTGTTACTGACTGTCACTAACGTCCTTTAAACCGATCAACAACTGTCTGTAATGATCACCTACCATCCAGGTGTTACTGACTGTCACTAACGTCCTTTAAACAGAGCAACAACTGTCTGTAATGATCACCTACCATCCAGGTGTTACTGACTGTCACTAACGTCCTTTAAACAGATCAACAACTGTCTGTAAGGATCACCTACCATCCAGGTGTTACTGTAACCTGTCCTGACTGTCACTAACGTCCTTTAAACAGATCAACAACTGTCTGTAAGGATCACCTACCATCCAGGTGTTACTGTAACCTGCCCTGACTGTCACTAACTCCTTTAAACAGATCAACAACTGTCTGTAATGATCACCTACCATCCAGGTGTTACTGTAACCTGCCCTGACTGTCACTAACGTCCTTTAAACAGATCAACAACTGTCTGTAATGATCACCTACCATCCAGGTGTTACTGACTGTCACTTTCCTTTAAACAGATCAACAACTGTCTGTAATGATCACCTACCATCCAGGTGTTACTGTAACCTGCCCTGGCTGTCACTAACGTCCTTTAAACAGATCAACAACTGTCTGTAATGATCACCTACCATCCAGGTGTTACTGACTGTCACTAACGTCCTTTAAACAGATCAGCAACTGTCTGTAATGATCACCTACCATCCAGGTGTTACTGTAACCTGCCCTGACTGTCACTAACGTCCTTTAAACAGATCAACAACTGTCTGTAATGATCACCTACCATCCAGGTGTTACTGACTGTCACTAACGTCCTTTAAACAGATCAACAACTGTCTGTAATGATCACCTACCATCCAGGTGTTACTGACTGTCACTAACGTCCTTTAAACAGATCAACAACTGTCTGTAAGGATCACCTACCATCCAGGTGTTACTGTAACCTGCCCTGACTGTCACTAACGTCCTTTAAACAGATCAACAACTGTCTGTAAGGATCACCTACCATCCAGGTGTTACTGTAACCTGTCCTGACTGTCACTAACGTCCTTTAAACAGATCAACAACTGTCTGTAATGATCACCTACCATCCAGGTGTTACTGACTGTCACTAAAGTCCTTTAAACAGATCAACAACTGTCTGTAATGATCACCTCCCATCCAGGTGTTACTGACTGTCATTTATCCTTTAAACAGATCAACAACTGTCTGTAATGATCACCTACCATCCAGGTGTTACTGACTGTCACTAACGTCCTTTAAACAGATCAACAACTGTCTGTAATGATCACCTACCATCCAGGTGTTACTGTAACCTGCCCTGACTGTCACTAACGTCCTTTAAACAGATCAACTACTGTCTGTAATGATCACCTACCATCCAGGTGTTACTGACTGTCACTAACGTCCTTTAAACAGATCAACAACTGTCTGTAATGATCACCTACCATCCAGGTGTTACTGACTGTCACTAACGCCCTTTAAACAGAGCAACAACTGTCTGTAATGATCACCTACCATCCAGGTGTTACTGACTGTCACTAACGTCCTTTAAACCGATCAACAACTGTCTGTAATGATCACCTACCATCCAGGTGTTACTGACTGTCACTAACTCCTTTAAACAGAGCAACAACTGTCTGTAATGATCACCTACCATCCAGGTGTTACTGACTGTCACTAACGTCCTTTAAACAGATCAACAACTGTCTGTAAGGATCACCTACCATCCAGGTGTTACTGTAACCTGCCCTGACTGTCACTAACGTCCTTTAAACAGATCAACAACTGTCTGTAAGGATCACCTACCATCCAGGTGTTACTGTAACCTGTCCTGACTGTCACTAACTTCCTTTAAACAGATCAACAACTGTCTGTAATGATCACCTACCATCCAGGTGTTACTGTAACCTGTCCTGACTGTCACTAACGTCCTTTAAACAGATCAACAACTGTCTGTAATGATCACCTACCATCCAGGTGTTACTGTAACCTGCCCTGACTGTCACTAACGTCCTTTAAACAGATCAACAACTGTCTGTAATGATCACCTACCATCCAGGTGTTACTGACTGTCACTAACGTCCTTTAAACAGATCAACAACTGTCTGTAATGATCACCTACCATCCAGGTGTTACTGTAACCTGCCCTGGCTGTCACTAACGTCCTTTAAACAGATCAACAACTGTCTGTAATGATCACCTACCATCCAGGTGTTACTGACTGTCACTAACGTCCTTTAAACAGATCAACAACTGTCTGTAATGATCACCTACCATCCAGGTGTTACTGTAACCTGCCCTGACTGTCACTAACGTCCTTTAAACAGATCAACAACTGTCTGTAATGATCACCTACCATCCAGGTGTTACTGACTGTCACTAACGTCCTTTAAACAGATCAACAACTGTCTGTAATGATCACCTACCATCCAGGTGTTACTGACTGTCACTAACGTCCTTTAAACAGATCAACAACTGTCTGTAATGATCACCTACCATCCAGGTGTTACTGTAACCTGCCCTGACTGTCACTAACGTCCTTTAAACAGATCAACAACTGTCTGTAATGATCACCTACCATCCAGGTGTTACTGTAACCTGCCCTGACTGTCACTAACGTCCTTTAAACAGATCAACAACTGTCTGTAATGATCACCTACCATCCAGGTGTTACTGACTGTCACTAATGTCCTTTAAACAGATCAGCAACTGTCTGTAAGGATCACCTACCATCCAGGTGTTACTGACTGTCACTAACGTCCTTTAAACAGATCAACAACTGTCTGTAATGATCACCTACCATCCAGGTGTTACTGACTGTCACTAACGTCCTTTAAACAGATCAACTACTGTCTGTAATGATCACCTACCATCCAGGTGTTACTGTAACCTGCCCTGACTGTCACTAACGTCCTTTAAACAGATCAACTACTGTCTGTAATGATCACCTACCATCCAGGTGTTACTGTAACCTGCCCTGACTGTCACTAACGTCCTTTAAACAGATCAACAACTGTCTGTAAGGATCACCTACCATCCAGGTGTTACTGTAACCTGCCCTGACTGTCACTAACGTCCTTTAAACAGATCAACAACTGTCTGTAATGATCACCTACCATCCAGGTGTTACTGACTGTCACTAACGTCCTTTAAACAGATCAACTACTGCCAGAAAACTAAATTCTGCGCTGATCAAGAAATGCCAACAGGTAGATTAATATGCTTTGTGTGCAGCCAGCACTTGCCAACTTGGCATCAGATCTAGGGACTAGTTATCAACATGTAATTACCATTGAGATTTCATATTATTTTAAATGTTCATATTATTCAACTGTTCATATCATTCATTGTGACTCATTTTTTTTTTTTTTTATTTAACCAGGAAGGGCTCATTGAGATTAAAATCTATTTTTCAAGAGCGCCCTGGCCAAGATAGGCAGCACCAAGTCATTACAACAAAATTACAGACAGACAACATGAAAAACTACAAGTAATTTAGTAAAAACCATTGAATTCACAAGAGTGTAAAACAGCAAATTAAAAACACCAATATCTCTACCTGCACATGTTCATCTGCTCATTTATCACTCCAGTGTTAATCTGATAAATTGTAATTATTCACTCCTATGGACTATTTATTGCCTACCTCCTCATGCCTTTTGCACACACTGTATATAGATTATTTTTTTTCTACTATGTTATTTGACTTGTTCATTGTTTATTGTTTACTCCATGTGTAACTCTGTGTTGTTGTCTGTTCACACTGCTATGCTTTATCTTGGCCAGGTCGCAGTTGTAAATGAGAACTTGTTCTCAACTAGCCTACCTGGTTAAATAAAGGTGTTCTCAACTGGCCTACCTGGTTAAATAAAGGTGAAATAAAGGTGTTCTCAACTAGCCTACCTGGTTAAATAAAGGTGTTCTCAACTAGCCTACCTGGTTAAATAAAGGTGTTCTCAACTGGCCTACCTGGTTAAATAAAGGTGAAATAAAGGTGTTCTCAACTAGCCTACCTGGTTAAATAAAGGTGTTCTCAACTAGCCTACCTGGTTAAATAAAGGTGAAATAAAGGTGTTCTCCAACTAGCCTACCTGGTTAATAAAGGTGTTCTCAACTAGCCTACCTGGTTAAATAAAGGTGTTCTCAACTGGCCTACCTGGTTAAATAAAGGTGTTCTCAACTGGCCTACCTGGTTAAATAAAGGTGTTCTCAACTAGCCTACCTGGTTAAATAAAGGTGTTCTCAACTGGCCTACCTGGTTTAAATAAAGGTGTTCTCAACTAGCCTACCTGGTTAAATAAAGGTGTTCTCAACTGGCCTACCTGGTTAAATGGTTAAATAAAGGTGTTCTCAACTAGCCTACCTGGTTAAATAAAGGTGTTCTCAACTAGCCTACCTGGTTAAATAAAGGTGTTCTCAACTAGCCTACCTGGTTAAATAAAAAGGTTAAATGTTCTCAACTAGCCTACCTGGTTAAATAAAGGTGTTCTCAACTAGCCTACCTGGTTAAATAAAGGTGTTCTCAACTAACCTGGTTAAATAGTTCTCAACTAGTCTACCTGGTTAAATAAAGGTGTTCTCAACTAGTCTACCTGGTTAAATAAGGTGTTCTCAACTAGTCTACCTGGTTAAAAATAAAGGTGTTCTCAACTAGTCTACCTGGTTAAATAAAGGTGTTCTCAACTAGTCTACCTGGTTAAATAAAGGTGTTCTCAACTAGCCTACCTGGTTAAATAAAGGTGTTCTCAACTAGCCTACCTGGTTAAATAAAGGTGTTCTCGACTAGCCTACCTGGTTAAATAAAGGTGTTCTCAACTAGCCTACCTGGTTAAATAAAGGTGTTCTAGTCTACCAACTAGCCTACCTGGTTAAATAAAGGTGTTCTCAACTAGCCTACCTGGTTAAATAAAGGTGTTCTCAACTAGCCTACCTGGTTAAATAAAGGTGTTCTCAACTAGCCTACCTGGTTAAATAAAGGTGTTCTCAATTGGCCTACCTGGTTAAATAAAGGTGTTCTCAACTATCCTACCTGGTTAAATAAAGGTGTTCTCAACTGGCTGACCTGGTTAAATAAAGGTGTTCTCAACTAGCCTACCTGGTTAAATAAAGGTGTTCTCAACTAGCCTACCTGGTTAAATAAAGGTGTTCTCAACTAGCCTACCCGGTTAAATAAAGGTGTTCTCAACTAGCCTACCTGGTTAAAAATAAAGGTGTTCTCAACTAGCCTACCTGGTTAAATAAAGGTGTTCTCAACTAGCCTTCCTGGTTAAAAATAAAGGTGTTCTCAACTAGCCTACCTGGTTAAATAACGGTGTTCTCAACTAGCCTATCTGGTTAAAAATGGTGTTCTCAACTAGCCTACCTGGTTAAAAATAAAGGTGTTCTCAACTAGCCTACCTGGTTAAATAAAGGTGGAATATAAAAAACATTGACCGGTCAGGGAATGTTTACTGATGGACACACTGAGACCTTTAGCAGTGCTAATCTGCAAAATTGTAATTATTCGCCTACCTCCTCATGCCTTTTCAATGTAGCGCCTTTTTTTGTACTGTGTTAACAGGAGACCTGTGTTGCACCTTTAGCTCAGCGGGCTAACAGGAGACCTGTGTTGCACCCCAGTCGGTCACACTGAAACCGCTGTTCTCTCGGTACAGAAAGTAAAACCATGTGATCCCTTGCCTCTCTGTCTCCAGGGCACGTTCCCCTACGGTATCGACATCGTAGTCGCAGCGGACTACTACGCTGTTGGGAACCTGAACAACTGTTACCTGTCCATCAGGTGAGTTGAAGATACTCTACAGAGGTTTGACCTCTAGGGGAGCTCTTGAGCCAAACGGGACCTCCTTAATAACGAGACACATTATGTTAACCAGGATGAATTACCTGACGCTTGAAAAAAGTCACTACCGAGAATGTGGGTACAATTTCATAATTGTCAACAGACAATTTGTTTGTTTTTTTAAATATTGGGATCTTTTTGTTGTCTGTAAAATGTATTATGCGAGAAATAGTGGTGGAAACGCCTTTATGAGCAAATATACAGAACCATTCAAACGTTTGGACACGCTCACTCATTCCAGGGTGTGCCAAGAGTGTGCAAAGCTGTCATTAAAGGCAAAGGGTGGTTACTTTGTTAATAAATAAATCAAAATATATTGTATATGAGATTTCTCACTTATTTTGGTTACTCATTGGTTCCATATTCTATTTAATAGTCTTTATGTCTTCTCTATTAATCTACAGTATGGAATATACTACGTGGCTCTGAGACCTCCATCCGCTGGGGGGGGGCACTTCCCCACAATTCCCAACCAACCCCTCTCTGTTACACATCCTCCATTCATTTGAATGTGTTGACAGTTGGAGAATTTTTTTTTGAGCTGCACGACAGAATTTGAAAAAGGTCAACGGTCCAATATTGTAGAACACTGCTGTGGTTACGTGTACACATTTAGGCTTTCTTCACAGAGGGTTGTGTCTTTAGAAACCATTTCCCTGTGTGTGGGGGAGTCTACCTGGTGGTAGGAGTCTACCTGGTGGTAGAGTCTACCGTGGTGGTAGGAGTCTACCTGGTGGTAGGAGTTTACCTGGTGGTAGAAGGAGTCTACCTGGTGGTAGCAGTCTACCTGGTGGTAGAAGAGTCTACCTGGTGGTAGCAGTCTACCTGGTGGTAGGAGTCTACCTGGTGGTAGCAGTCTACCTGGTGGTAGAAGGAGTCTACCTGGTGGTAGAAGGAGTCTACCTGGTGGTAGAAGGAGTCTACCTGGTGGTAGAAGGAGTCTACCTGGTGGTAGTAGGAGTCTACCTGGTGGTAGTAGGAGTCTACCTGGTGGTAGTAGGAGTCTACCTGGTGGTAGTAGGAGTCTACCTGGTGGTGGTAGGAGTCTACCTGGTGGTGGTAGGAGTCTACCTGGTGGTGGTAGGAGTCTACCTGGTGGTGGTAGGAGTCTACCTGGTGGTGGTAGGAGTCTACCTGGTGGTGGTAGGAGTCTACCTTGTGGTGGTAGGAGTCTACCTGGTGGTAGTAGGAGTCTACCTGGTGGTGGTAGGAGTCTACCTGGTGGTGGTAGGAGTCTACCTGGTGGTGGTAGGAGTCTACCTGGTGGTGGCAGGAGTCTACCTGGTGGTGGCAGGAGTCTACCTGGTGGTGGCAGGAGTCTACCTGGTGGTGGCAGGAGTCTACCTGGTGGTGGCAGGAGTCTACCTGGTGGTGGTAGGAGTCTAGCTGGTGGTGGTAGGAGTCTACCTGGTGGTGGTAGGAGTCTACCTGGTGGTGGTAGGAGTCTACCTGGTGGTGGTAGGAGTCTACCTGGTGGTGGTAGGAGTCTACCTGGTGGTGGTAGGAGTCTACCTGGTGGTGGTAGGAGTCTACCTGGTGGTGGTAGGAGTCTACCTGGTGGTGGTAGGAGTCTACCTGGTGGTGGTAGGAGTCTACCTGGTGGTGGTAGGAGTCTACCTGGTGGTGGTAGGAGTCTACCTGGTGGTGGTAGGAGTCTACCTGGTGGTGGTAGGAGTCTACCTGGTGGTGGTAGGAGTCTACCTGGTGGTGGTAGGAGTCTACCTGGTGGTGGTAGGAGTCTACCTGGTGGTGGTAGGAGTCTACCTGGTGGTAGTAGGAGTCTACCTGGTGGTAGTAGGAGTCTACCTGGTGGTGGTAGGAGTCTACCTGGTGGTGGTAGGAGTCTACCTGGTGGTGGTAGGAGTCTACCTGGTGGTGGTAGGAGTCTACCTGGTGGTAGTAGGAGTCTACCTGGTGGTAGTAGGAGTCTACCTGGTGGTAGTAGGAGTCTACCTGGTGGTAGTAGGAGTCTACCTGGTGGTAGCAGGAGTCTACCTGGTGGTAGCAGCAGTCTACCTGGTGGTAGTAGGCAGTCTACCTGGTGGTAGTAGGAGTCTACCTGGTGGTAGTAGGAGTCTACCTGGTGGTAGTAGGAGTCTACCTGGTGGTAGTAGGAGTCTACCTGGTGGTAGTAGGAGTCTACCTGGTGGTAGTAGGAGTCTACCTGGTGGTAGTAGGAGTCTACCTGGTGGTGGTAGGAGTCTACCTGGTGGTAGTAGGAGTCTACCTGGTGGTAGTAGGAGTCTACCTGGTGGTAGTAGTAGTATATGTTATACTACCCAGATACACAGAACATAGCTGTACCATCTGGCCTTAGTCAAATGGAGCCTGCCACTTATATTGGAGAAGCATTTTCTTTGTAAAGGTGCATAGGACATGTCCTTTATGTTGAACCAGGGACGTGTTCTCCTCTTCTCAATGCATCGCTGACGTCTCGGGTATCTGAGCTGTCAAAGCCCTGCCTCTCTGTAGAATGTGACTGTCACCATAGGTGCCCTATTCTCTACCGGCCCTTGTTTAACGTAGTGCACTAGAATGTCATTTCAGACCCAGCCCTGTCTCTCTGTAGAATGTGACTGTCACCATAGGTGCCCTATTCTCTACCGGCCCTTGTTTAACGTAGTGCACTAGAATGTCATTTCTGACTCAGCCCTGTCTCTCTGTAGAATGTGACTGTCACCATAGGTGCCCTATTCTCTACCGGCCCTTGTTTAACGTAGTGCACTAGAATGTCATTTCTGACTCAGCCCTGTCTCTCTGTAGAATGTGACTGTCACCATAGGTGCCCTATTCTCTACCGGCCCTTGTTTAACGTAGTGCACTAGAATGTCATTTCTGACTCAGCCCTGTCTCTCTGTAGAATGTGACTGTCACCATAGGTGCCCTATTCTCTACCGGCCCTTGTTTAACGTAGTGCACTAGAATGTCATTTCTGACTCAGCCCTGTCTCTCTGTAGAATGTGACTGTCACCATAGGTGCCCTATTCTCTACCGGCCCTTGTTTAACGTAGTGCACTAGAATGTCATTTCTGACTCAGCCCTGTCTCTCTGTAGAATGTGACTGTCACCATAGGTGCCCTATTCTCTACCGGCCCTTGTTTAACGTAGTGCACTAGAATGTCATTTCTGACTCAGCCCTGTCTCTCTGTAGAATGTGACTGTCACCATAGGTGCCCTATTCTCTACCGGCCCTTGTTTAACGTAGTGCACTAGAATGTCATTTCTGACTCAGCCCTGTCTCTCTGTAGAATGTGACTGTCACCATAGGTGCCCTATTCTCTACCGGCCCTTGTTTAACGTAGTGCACTAGAATGTCATTTCTGACTCAGCCCTGTCTCTCTGTAGAATGTGACTGTCACCATAGGTGCCCTATTCTCTACCGGCCCTTGTTTAACGTAGTGCACTAGAATGTCATTTCTGACTCAGCCCTGTCTCTCTGTAGAATGTGACTGTCACCATAGGTGCCCTATTCTCTACCGGCCCTTGTTTAACGTAGTGCACTAGAATGTCATTTCTGACTCAGCCCTGTCTCTCTGTAGAATGTGACTGTCACCATAGGTGCCCTATTCTCTACCGGCCCTTGTTTAACGTAGTGCACTAGAATGTCATTTCTGACTCAGCCCTGTCTCTCTGTAGAATGTGACTGTCACCATAGGTGCCCTATTCTCTACCGGCCCTTGTTTAACGTAGTGCACTAGAATGTCATTTCTGACTCAGCCCTGTCTCTCTGTAGAATGTGACTGTCACCATAGGTGCCCTATTCTCTACCGGCCCTTGTTTAACGTAGTGCACTAGAATGTCATTTCTGACTCAGCCCTGTCTCTCTGTAGAATGTGACTGTCACCATAGGTGCCCTATTCTCTACCGGCCCTTGTTTAACGTAGTGCACTAGAATGTCATTTCTGACTCAGCCCTGTCTCTCTGTAGAATGTGACTGTCACCATAGGTGCCCTATTCTCTACCGGCCCTTGTTTAACGTAGTGCACTAGAATGTCATTTCTGACTCAGCCCTGTCTCTCTGTAGAATGTGACTGTCACCATAGGTGCCCTATTCTCTACCGGCCCTTGTTTAACGTAGTGCACTAGAATGTCATTTCAGACTCAGCCCTGCCTCTCTGTAGAATGTGACTGTCACCATAGGTGCCCTATTCTCTACCGGCCCTTGTTTAACGTAGTGCACTAGAATGTCATTTCAGACTCAGCCCTGTCTCTCTGTAGAATGTGACTGTCACCATCCTAATCCTATGAGTGGCGTCTCTACCGCCACCCGAGACTGTCAGAGGAAACATTCCTCCCATATCACAGAGTAAAACCTGTTGAAGAATGTAGCCTCGGGGGAGACCCACTACACTTCTGACTGCAGAAGCAGAGGCCCAAGATGTTGTTGAGGAAGTAAACAATCTGACTATATGTTCTGTCGGCTGACGCTGAATGTTGTTGAAAAGGAGCCTTCAAATAGCTGGGTCCAGTACTGTAGTTAGCTGTGTCCGGAACTGTAGTTAGTTAGTTAGCTGTGTCCGGAACTGTAGTTAGTTAGTTAGTTAGTTAGCTGTGTCCGGTACTGTAGTTAGTTAGCTGGGTCCAGTACTGTAGTTAGTTAGCTGGGTCCGGTACTGTAGTTAGTTAGCTGGGTCCAGTACTGTAGTTAGTTAGCTGGGTCCGGTACTGTAGTTAGCTGTGTCCGAACTATAGTTAGTTAGTTACTGTAGTTAGTTAGTTAGCTGTGTCCGGTACTGTAGTTAGTTAGCTGGGTCCAGTACTGTAGTTAGTTAGTTGTGTCCGGTACTGTAGTTAGTTAGCTGAGTCCGGTACTGTAGTTAGTTAGCTGGGTCCGGTACTGTAGTTAGTTAGCTGGGTCCAGTACTGTAGTTAGTTAGCTGGGTCCGGTACTGTAGTTAGTT